>NW_027367959.1:0-53421 GCF_046119375.1 Phyllobates terribilis | reverse complement strand
AGAACCTTACACTTTCTCAAGATTTACAGTCTTTTAAAAGTAAAAATGATTATCTGGAAAACAAGATAAGGGCACTTGAGCAAAACCCAAAAGACACTAAGTGGTATCATGGGGAACCAACTCACAAGATGTACATCAAATAGGCAAGAACTAAGCCCAAGAATATTAAGCTTGAAAAACAAGCGCCCTTCCGGCCAGGAAAGGGTAAGTACGGGTATGTGCGAGGCAACTTGTATTGCAACCACTGTGGCAACAATGGTCACAGGGTTCAAGAATGCGCTTCTAAACAAGCTCTCAGAGAAAAGAACCGTGCCAAATATTCGCCCAGGCCACATATAATAGTAGACCTGAATGATCCCTCGTATTATGATCCAATAGAGCCCAAGCATGCTAATTGGCCAAAAAGGGAAATATCTAGGGGAACTACTACTAATCCACCCACGAGGCCTCGACTTCGATGGGAACCAAAAATCTGATGTTTCTTAAATACAGGTTGAAGCGAGGAGCAAATGGTATATCGACAATGGGTGCTCTTGCCATATGACAGGGGACCCTAATTTTCTACTCTCGCTTCAATCCAGCGAAGGAGCTCCATATCCTTCGGAATAAGAAACAAGGACGCATTAAGGCCACAGGAAGCGTTCAGCTAACCCCAAATATTCAGATACGCAATGTGAGCTTAGTAGACAGCCTCAGATTCAACCTCTTGAGTGTCGCTCAAATCTGTGATCAAGGTCTAAACGAAGTGACGTTCACTACTTCAGAATGCTTCGTCAAAGATTCATACAAGGAGGTAATTATGAAAGGTAAGCGGGTCGATAAAATACTTATCTTTTTGATCACTTCTTTGTTCCCTCCAAACACCTCTGTCTAGCGACCCTGGAAGAACAGTCAAATCTGTGGCATCAACGACTGGGGCACGCTAGTCTTCATCTCTTACACAAATTGCAAGCTAAGGAGTTGGTAAGGGGACTACCGGATATAAAGCCAGATACAATGACTCACTGCTCAGAGTGCGCCTAGAGCCAAGATTACAAGGAAATCATTAGCGCCCCCCAAGAAGTTAGTTACAACCAAGCGACCCTTGGAACTGCTTCACATGGACTTATGCGGACCCATTCGCCTACAGAGTACAGGAGGTAAGCAATATATTTTTTTAATTGTTGATGACTTCTCCCGTTATACCTGGACACTTTTCCTTAGGACTAAGGATGAGGCCTTCGAGGAGTTCTCATCTTTAGTTCTACTTCTGGAAAAATAATTGGGCGTCCCTCTTAGCTCTATTCGCTCAGACCATGGGCTAGAGTTCGAGAACGGACAATTCTTACAGTTTTGCAGGGAACGCGGCATCCATCACAATTTCTCAGCACCCCGTACTCCTCAACAAAACGGTGTAGTGGAACGCAAAAACAGGACGCTGGAAGAGATGGCGCGCACAATGCTACTGGGCAGCTCCCTTCCACGACACTACTGGGCACAAGCTGTTAGCACTGCATGTTACATCATCAACCGTGCAATGCTGAGGCCAATCCTTGAGAAGACGCCTTACGAGCTCATCAGAGGAAAGACTCCAAACCTGTCTCACCTACGCGTGTTTGGCTATAAGTGTTACGTCCACAACAACGGTAAGGAAGACCTAGGTAAATTTGATGCTAGAAACGATGAGGCCGTTTTTCTTGGATATGCTTCTTCCAGTAAGTGTTACATGGTGCTTAACAAGCGTACAAGAAAGGTGGAGGAGAGCATTCATGTTTCTTTTGACGAGCGCCCAATTCCAGAGGTCGCTGCGAGTGACGCTGAGACGAGCGAGGCTGGACCAATTATCATGCCTTCTCACCGTCCTTCCTCAGTCTCATCTCATGTGACGGACAGTGACGAGGATGAGGCAGCTCCCCAGGCTCCCTCACATACAGGCATTCAAGGAGACATCTTCGAGCTCGAGGATGCAGAGGAGGATGCTCAGGACGAGGCATCTGAAGAGGATCCCCCAACCGATGAAGGCATCAATCCAGGTGAAGACGTGGCGGCTCCCCTTGTCGCTAGGTCAAGCAATCTGCCTGCGTCAGCGACACCTTTCATGTTCTCTTCACCACCTCGCTCAGCCTCTACTTCGACAAGGAAAGACCCAGGGAGACCATCCAAGACCAGAGGAAGGCCCCCCAAAGCCACAGCTCCAGCGAAGAAGGCTTCAGCGACCCTACGGATGGACGCTTCTACAGCCGCACCGCCTTCAGCGACTCCAACCTCATCTTCAACGACCCCTCCTTCTGCCTCAGCGACCCCAGCACCACCGTCACTTGACCTAATTCCTGAAGCCTTGACGATGAATACCAGGAACTACCAGCAGAAGAGTTCCCATAAGCCTGACCAGATTCTCACACCCTTCTCCGACCGTGTCTTCACACACTCTCAGCTCCATAATTTGGCGGCCTTCGATTCGTTTGTATCCCTTGTAGAGCCAAAGAACATCAAGGAAGCCCTTCAGCACCCAGACTGGATAGTAGCCATGCAAGAGGAGTTACAGGAATTCGTGAGACATAAAGTTTGGCGACTTGTTCCAAGGCCACCAAATAAGTCCATTATAGGGACGCGCTGGGTGTTTAGGAACAAGTTGGATAACTTAGGCACCATTGTGAGAAACAAAGCGAGACTGGTAGCGCAAGGATACAGTCAACAAGAGGGCATCGATTATGATGAGACTTACGCTCCCGTAGCACGCTTAGCAGCCATCCGTCTCTTGATCGCTTTTGCAGCCTTGAAGAATTTCAAGCTATATCAGATGGACGTGAAGACAAATTTCTTAAACGGAAGCCTGAACGAGGAGGTCTATGTCAAGCAACCTCCAGGTTTCGAGGATCTCGACTTTCCAGACCATGTTTACTTCCTCGACAAGGCACTCTATGGCCTCAAGCAAGCCAGTCGGGCGTGTTATGACTGCTTATCCGAGTTTCTGATCAAGCATAATTACCGAAGGGGCGCTATGGATAAGACGTTGTTCATAAGGGAGCTGAAAGGGGACCTCATTATTGTTCAAGTCTACGTCGACGACATCATTTTTGGCTCAACTAACGACGAACTTGTACAAGACTTCAGGGAGACCATGTCTTGTCGCTTCAACATGAGTCTTATAGGGGAGCTCAACTACTTCCTCGGCTTACAAGTTAATCAGAAAAAGGAAGGTATCCAGATTCATCAACAAAAATACTTGCGCGAGATACTTAAGAAGTTTTCTATGGACACGAGCAAGCCCTTCCCTACTCCCATCTCTACCACTACGAAGCTAGATGCAGACCTGAGTGGAGAGAAGGTGGACGAGACTGCATACAGAGGGATGGTAGGGTCCCTTATGTATCTCACTGCCTCGTGACCTGATATTGTGTTTGCTGTGAGCTTATGCGCGAGAGCCCAGAGCGACCCTAGGGCCAGTCACCTTCAGAATATCAAGCGATTTTTTTGTTACTTGAAGGGCACTTAGAACCTATGTCTTTGGTATCCTAAGGGAGGCTCCCTGTCTCTCATAGGGTATTCGGACGCTGACTATGCCGGGTACCTCGTGGATCGCAAGAGTACCTCTGGAATGGCCCAATTCCTGGGTCCCTCACTCATCTCTTGGGGCTCAAAGAAGCAAAACTGCATAGCGACCTCAACTACGGAAGCCGAATACATTGCAGCGGTCCTTTGCGCGTCCCAAGTGATCTGGCTCAAACAACAATTGGTGGACTTCAGCGTCTCGCTTGGCACTACAGAGATCCGTTGTGACAACATGAGCGCAATCAACATTTCCGATAACCCCGTCCATAATGCGAGGACCAAACACATCGATGTTAGACATCACTTCCTTAGAGATCACGTGTAGAAGAATATCAGGCTCACTTTCTGCAGAACTGAGGAGCAAGTTGCCGACATATTCACTAAGCCTTTAAACAGGTTGCCCTTCCTCCACCTAAGGTTGCTACTGGGGATGATCCCTATTGACTAAGGTAATCATGGTAAGCATGATAAGTTCCATCCATATTGACTAAATTATGCATATTTGTACTTCATATGGGGAACTTTAGGAATGAGGATTAGTACTATCTTCTTTGTGTGCTTTATCTATTTTAGAGGATCATAAAAAGCATGACTACACTTGGGCTTCATTCTTGATTAAGTGTTCATTACTTTGCATGCTTATTCATATTCAACCCTCTAGTAAGACATGATGATCGCTTCAAGCCCATTACAAAGCCAAACGAGATATGATTCATGCTTACGCTTCCCACCATAAATCCCTCTCCTCTGTCACGCTTCCAAACCCAAATAGCCACATTTGGAAGTATTCATGAGTGAATATACATGTTTCAGCTTACCCTGAGTGACTTTGTGTGTATTACATCTTATTTTCCTTGTGTGCAATACATGATATTCTACATGTACATTCCATGTTTCCTTGTGTAACATTTTTTGTGTACAAGTTTATATTTTAATTGCCTCAGATTGTTGTATTGTTATACACATTGTGCTTTACTTCTATCTTAAGTCACGCTTTCTTAATCCCTGGGTAAGACTGAGTCTGGGTGGTAAGGACGCTGGTACGTGTCGCTCGGAGAGGACGCTGAGAATTCACGTGTTGAGTTGTGCTACACGCGTCCTCATTTTTTCATCCAGCGTTCAAAACGTGTGACCGTTGGTGATTTAGCCGTTGGGAAGTGTACTTTGTGCTGGATCCGTGTTAGAGTCAGAGAGCCGTTTGAGATTGAGCCGTTACTTTGTGACCGTTGGAGTTCTAGTGTGTTGAGCAAGCTGAGTTTGAGTTGCCCTATAAATAGGTATCTAAAGCCCATATTTTTACATTACCTTATCTCTCTCTCTCCCATCTGCTCTCATCCTCTATCTCCATACTCTCCTATCTTTACTCTTCTCATCCTCATCCTCTAACCATGACATCATCCGACTTAACCCAAAGCTCCATTCTAAGCAAGCTCACACCAGAGGAAAAGGCCGCTTATCTCGAATTATTGGCCTCTAAACAATCCTAGTCCTCCAAAAGACAAACCACCCATACACCTCCACAACCCACAAAACACCATCCCACCAGACTGTAACCCCTCAAACTCAGCCTGCTCAGGACAAGTTGTCCCAGGCACATTCAGAAGAGCAAGCTGCTGAGGAACGCGAGAAATCGAGGTCACCTACTCCATCTCCAGTGTGCGACCCTCCACCACCTCAGTACATGGAGATTGAAGATTCGCCAGTCAAGCCGAAGAGAAAGCAAGCAGTCTCTTGCTCCGGTGAGTCAATCTCTCCAAATAAGGGTAAGGCACTAGTGGTGCATGAGGATCCGATTTCTAAACCCGAGTTCGAGCCGTTAGCTCACTTGATTCGCACAACTCCAGTTTTACAGCCAGGTAAGTTCACTAGCGCTTCTAAGAAGCAACCTCGCCATATTATTCATGCTGAATCAGATGAAGAAGAGGAGGCAGCTAATGAAGAAGAGGAAACTGCACCTGTGGTGTCAAAGCCTCTCCCTGCTTCAACATCTGAGAAGTTTAAAGGCAAAAGGGTAAAACGCTTACAAGGTACTTCTAGTTCTCAACTACCAGTTGTTCCAGTTTCTAGACCTCCTATTGCAGCGGGGGTCGCCAAAAGATCACTACTGTCGCCAGTCATCACTGCACAGGAGACCTGAAAGGCGCTGAAAGAAAAGTTTGAGCTCGATGAAGCCCTTGACATGCTCAACTTACAGGGTTGGGACACCCTTGAAGTGGCCCCGACTCGAGCAAATCCAGAACTTGTGCGAGCTTTCTACTCACATATGAATCCATACGAGCCAGTGGATGTTAATCATCCAAGTGAGATGATTGTTGTTACATGGAACAAGAAGCTGCTCTTCATCCCAGTTGCACATCTGGCTGCGGTGATAGATATGGAGACTGGGCAGGGGCAACTTCAACCATGTTTTGAAGAAGAACTGGCCGCGCGGGTCAAGCAAGCTGAAGCATGATCTCTTTGGTGAGTAAGCCAACGAAAAGGAGTTGAAGGTAGATTACCTCCCATATTCTCTTTGCATTGTTCATTACATTATTGTGTGAAACATAATGCCAAGGAAAGACAAGCGGGATGTTGTGATGATCGCTGATGAGGTGCTGCTACACAAATGTTTAAAAAGGGAGCTCATAGACACTCCTCAAATTATGTTCACGCACATGTACACCTCTCTGGTGAATACAAAGGCAGACATACCTTTCCCTCATTTGGTAGCTAAATTGATGCAGAAGCATCAGGTCTATAGTTCAAAGTTTGAAGAACAGTTTTGACGAGGTTCTGTTTGAGAAGACTCTTGAAGATATCGAAGATACAGATTCAGATGAGCCCGAGACTAAGCGACCTACTCAACTTGCCTAAGTCTGAAGATCAGCTGTTTGCTTCTACTTCATCCGTGACCAATGTTGGTGTTATGCAATCACTCGACAGAATTGAGCGAGCTATTAGAGATGCAGCAAAGGAACAGAGTGAACGATTAGCCTTGATTGCTTATCAGCTTACTGAGATTGCTAAGGTTGCAAGTGAGATGATTCAAGTGAAGAAGGATTGATGACTCAGATCAGCTTACCCAGCTCTCTCTAAGCCTTTTGTCTAAGCTAGCTTTTATTTGCCTAAGTGTTGTTTTTGATCATCCTGGTGATGTATATGCTTTTCAAATGAATAATATGCTTGCTTATCATTTCGCACTATTCCTGATTGATTGCTTGTGTGCTTATCTACGCATACTTTGGTCCTATTTATTTCAAGCATGCCTAGGAGTTAGTATACTTAAGGAGTTTCGAGAGTTCCCTATATGTTGTGCTTTGACTGCATTTTTGATGATGTCAAAAGGAGGAATTTTGAAATGTGCATTTAGGGATGCTAATCTATTCACCAAAGTCAAGAAGGATTCAAACCCATGTCTTGATCTTAGGGGGAATGAAAGGCAAGCTGAAGAAAGGTAAGGTGATGTTTAAGCAAGCTTGTTTCATTGTTCTATCTATTAAGCGAGATATTTTTCAACTCCATATGCTATCTTTGTGAATTAGTCAAATAAGTTTGAAATCATCAAAAAGGGGAAAATTGTTAGTGAAGCTGAGGTAGCTTAACTATGTTCCTTAATTTTGATGAAATCAAACTTAGATATTTTATTTGGAACTCAAAGTGTATGCAGAGTTCAAGGTAGCTTGAGGGTAGCTTGAAGTGATTTGAAGGTCGCTTAAAGCATTTGTGACAATAATGTTCAGCGAGACTAGGTGAGCTGAATTAATCAAGCTGGAAGGAGTCTAACTGGGAAGACGACTTAAAAGGACGAAGAAAAAAGCTTTCTATACAAGTGACGCGCACAGAAGGCTGGCAACTAAGAAGCACGTGGTAAATGTGTTCTTGATCAGTACAAGTGGCACAGAGAGTTGCAGCGCGCGTCAGAAACAGTTGAAGCCGGCTAACTACGTGGCAAGACGAGATTGGGCAGAACAAGAGTTGTTCTAATCGGCCCAACGGACGCTTCTTGACAGCCAATAGAGAATTAGCACGTGATGTAATTCTTTAGTGGAGTTTAGCTAGCTTTATTAGAATATTATATATAGCTTTCATATAAGCTCGATTATAGGATGATTGTGAACTGTAATTGAGAGCCTTTGATAGTACTGCTTAAAGTCTTGTATGAGAAAAAAGAGAGAAAGGTCTTTTGTAACGCACAATTCTGAGAAGATTGAGTTCAATCAAAGTGAAGTTACACAGAAACTTTCACTTGTTCCAAACATTGTCTAGCTTCTCTCTTCCGCCATTACTACGAGTTTAAGCTTCCCTAAGTACAACTTGTTGGAGAAGCTCACCGATCTTACAGTCTACAATCACTAACAATTTTCCCCAAAACATTACATACATCAAAAACAGGGTGTGACAAATTTTTATAGTGAAGATAAAAGTTCAAAATACAAAATTATCTGGATAGAATTTCTTCCTAATTTCATTCAGAAATACAAGTTATTACAATACCTGTAGTGAATAAGTACATGAATCTAATTAGAAATAGTTTATTAAATTGTTAAACAATTTCTTAGCCTCATTAACAGCAAGTTAAAATCCAAACTAGCATGTCATACTATCTCTAAAAAAATGCGACTTCTAAAAGCAAGTAATTGAACAACTATCATAGTGTAATTTAGAACAATATAAGTAGCTTGTTGGGAAGTAAAATTTCTTGTGCACATATGGCCACACATAGCCTTTTTGATTTAGTACTTGAGCTGGTTTCTTCCGGATCCACATGATCCGAATTATCAAGCAACCCTCCATGTTCAGTCCTATATGCATGGGAATTAAGTCATAATGTTGGGAGAAAATTTATGAAAATAACAATCTTTATATTGAAATAAGACAATAAGAAAGTATATATATGAATTGTAATTCCTATAGAGGATATGGAAGGCCATGATAACTTCTATGTATAGAGGATAAGAAAAGACACAATTAAATATTAATAATAATAATAATATTTACTCACTAATATTCATCTTCAACTTGGAGTATGAAGATTTTGAATCCCCCAACTTGTCCAAAAGAAACAGAAACTATTATTTGCATAAAGCTTTGGTGAAGATGTACGCTGTTTGATGATCAGATCCATACGAGCGGTGTCCATACGAGCGGTGGAAACAATGCATGTCTGTATGATATCTCGGAGGAAGTGAGGTCAATTTCAATATGCATGTTGCGTTCATGAAAAACTGGATTTCCTGCAATATAGCGGGCGACCTAATTCTCACAGAAGAGACATAGGTGACTGTAGAACGACGCCTAGAGATGATAAAATAGAACGAGTCCAAAGAAGTTAGCTACATGATGTGGCCATGGAACGATTTTCTACTACAACAGAAGTAGGAGAGTTCGTCAATTTTTTCTTCGTCTTCCAAGACATTGCTGAACGACCCAATTTGACGAAGAAGCCAGTTAGAGTACGAGTAAAAGGGAACAAAGCCCAATCTAAATCAAAGTATGGGAGACAGTGGAAGAACTTTTAGCTAACATGAACAAACCTTGGTTTTGATGAAGCTTGAGATAATGCACAACCCGAATTGAGGTAACGTGTGAACTGAGTAGCACAATTTTGGCTGATAAATTGTTAGATAAATGAGAGGTACCGATGATACATTGCTATTTTCGGAGTTTGAAAAAGGAGGACAATTGATCATCGCTAGCTTGTGGTTCTGCTCCATAGGAACATGCGAGCTCTGTATTTTGTTTGTTTAGTGGATTTACGAATTCATATTCTTGTTCATAGTTTAGCACTATATACTGTAATCATAATTTGCATAACATTATCCGGTTGCAAATTTTAGCACTTTTAGATCTAATTTCTACAAAACATGACGTACACTCTCCCAATCTGGAATTCCTCTTCATAGCTATCCTCAATCTGGGCTTAGTCGGACGTTGGATGTATTGTTGGTCAAATATTTTCTTATTATAATTGAACTGGTTAGTGTTACCTGAATAAGGATGCTGTTCTAGTTGTCTTTCTTAATATTTTTCAAAGGTTTTTAATCGGAACTAGTCATAGTTGTATTGTTTTTTCTACGTTGGAATGTTACTTCGAATGTCTGCTGTGCATGATCTAATGCATATTATTGTAAGCTTAAATGAAGACGTGCATGAAGTTTTATTAGGATTTGTCCGTTTATGACTATGAACACGTTGATGGAGGTGAAAGATCATGAAATTTCAATAGATACATTCGGATGGAAAAATCAAAAAATGATGAAGGTGAATGAAATTTGATCAAATTAGGTGTGCTTTGCACACAGGGTGATATATATGTTGACAGTTAATGTAATTTTGTAAGGAATTGTATTGTCATAGTAGTAGTGTATAATTAATCAAGTATGATGCATTGGGATGAAGTTAGAGACCTTCATCTTATTAGTCCTTCCAAGGATACATTTTTAAGTGTTCAGAGGTTACAAACTACAAGTGTTCAAGTACTGCATTTGCTATCTAGTGGAAAGTTTAGGGGAAAGATGATTAGTTTTGGTGGCTCTGAAGTTGGTGATGGAGGTTTTTAGCAACAACAATCTGCCCAGACCATGAGAAACAACTCAAACAAAACAATAATAAAATAGATTAAACTAAGATACGTCCAAGAACAAACTGCCAATTCAAAAGTGACTAAGAAAGACATTCGACCTTAATCATGGGCATAAGTACCGATGCAACATATGATTAGCATACAAAATGCACTAATATGAGGAAGTACGAACTAAACTTAGATTGACAGTTGAATTACGTTTAACGGAGGGTTCAAGTTGATTATTCAGTCATAAACGGATGCAAGAGGAGCAGGATTCGTCAATCCAGTACTGTACAACAATACATGATCAATTTGACCTTCGGAGTCAAAATTTTCTTCCCTTCTTTATCTCCTTGAATATATTTACTATTACAAGTTAGTGTTCGGAATTCAAAATATATGGCATTGTTTCACCAGACAAAGTAAGGTATAGGTTACAGTGAGGAAAGAGACTTGACTTTCATTTTTGTGCATGGTGTACCACTCTTTCCTGGTAGAAGTTCTTTCCAATGACATTGTATTCTGCAAGAAGACAAGCCCATCTGACTAATGCAGAAATTAGTGTATAAGATGGTACATTCCAAGAGCTAATGTTATTTGAATCCAGTCACTATTGTCAAAATCTTCCAACTCATCGAAAATTATATATAAACAAGAAGAGTCAATGTGTAAGTTTTCTCAAACTTTATCATGAAAATATAGTATAGGAATTATAATTAATTCTTTAAAGTATAAAGATATAGTTATAAACACGAATTTCACTATGAATGCTCTACATGGAAAAGTGCTTTTAAATTTAAGAAGACCATACGCAAGGAAAATTCAAAAGTTAAGCATATCCAACAAGGTATTAATGACATTTGTTGTTATATATGCAGTTAAATTGGTGCATCCCGCCTGTTCAACAGTATGATAGACCACAACACTGTGACATGGGCAAGCTCAAACCAACTATCCCTATAAGGTTCAAGTATAATATAGGTAGTAGATAAACAATAATTTTTCAAGCTAGTAATTTGCTACTTGGACTTGTACTCATTTGAATTATCTGGAATTGCAGAACACAGAAACACAGTAGAGAATAACCTAGGTTCTATGTGATATAGCCTTCTATAATGAGGCTCAAACACAACCAGTAAAGCGCTCTACCCCACTTCTAAAATCCCAGAACCATTCACAACAGAGTAGTTTCGCATATGAATAACTCATACATGAAAGCGCGTGAAGATTTAAGAAATTACAATGATTAACTATTTTTATAAATAATAAAAGAGGTGGGAGAAAGAGCACACCTTTCACGACAAAATGATAAAACGAAACCTATAGGACATTTAGAAAATAACAATACATTAATCTTAACACATACATAACAATGCAACCGTATTTTTATTTTGTATGGTAATACAAACTATCCAATAGAATAAATATTATAACCCCCGTACAAGTGCATAATCTCTCAAGCTAGTGATCTCTATGTGTAAGATCTATTCGGTATGAGTTACAAGCATGACTAAACAGTCACTAGTCATACGCTATTTATAGATTTGGGTATATAACTCCTAATTAAGCAAGCATATATAGCTTATCCTCCAAGCAACAAGGTAGCTCATAAATCTGCGCACTTTAGCTTCTTCACAACGACGTTCCATGCACTTGTGCTTATTTTCTTGAAGATAAGCTTTTTCACATCAACAATCCGTGTGCTTTTCTGTTTTTCCGTATCAATGATCTGGAAATCCGCTTTCCTAAGTTAGAATACTTTAACAACCTCTAGTTGACCTCTTTTCTCTTTAGCTCTAGCTTCACCGACCTTCGTTTCAAGAGCAAACTTCATTGCACGCTTTAATGACCATTAAATCCTTTCACATGCATTGGTGATGAACTTCTAGATAAGTAACACTTGATTCACTTTGTTATTTCGCATCTCGACTCTCTCATTGCGCAGCGTGACTGGCGCATTCTTATTTCAGCATTTGTGAGACTCAGCTTTCCCGCTACGCTCAAGCTCGACCCTTACATGGTTAAGCTACACTTTGTTATCTTCAAGATGGTTTCAAAAACTCCTCGAGTATATATCATGTCAAGCTTAAAACACACAAAGGTCATTAAACACATAGATTTGTCATTATCAAAATAAGAAAATTGGTTAAGTCAACTTAGCCTTAACCAACAATTACCCCCTTTTGATGATGACAAACCTATACAAGACTATACAGTTGCATACAAACTCAGTTAAACTAAATAACATATCGAGCTCGTTTAACATACTCAGATAAGCATATAGACGATATGCTTACACTTCAGCAACCCTAAACAAATTACCTTTTATTGCCCCTTAGACCAAGACGGTCTAATTCACAGCTCAACCTCGGCAAAGGAGGAGTATGCAACCTGCACTTGCACCTGTTCACACCTATTTACTTACCCCTTTTGACATCATCAAAGAACTCACACTAAATTCTACATAGGGAACCAAAGTAAGCTACACAATCAAGCTCAAGTCAACAAACATGCACAAATAGCAATAGGACCAATTAAGCAAGACTGTAACCAAGAAGCAAGCAAAGCACTCTAATCATCAAAAAACATACTTATATAGAATAAAACCCTTACACCATTTTATAGCTGGAATCTTATACGGTCTAGTAAATACTTGGAAAAAAACAAACATAAAAGAACAAACCACAACAACTCGAATCACCGGCTACTCAAAAGGATTACTAGGTTCTCCGGAAGCTCACTTAACTTCTCCAAGCTTGACCAAAGAAATGCTATCTTATTAGTCATCACCTCACTGTGTGGTTGGATCGCCTTTTGAACTCAGTAAATTGTCTATGATGAAGTTTCTGGTTTGCTGCCACAAGTAATCCCCTTGGGCTACTTCTGCTGCTTCTATGGCTATTCTTCCACAGCTACCACTTTCGATTTTGAGGAAGGGACCATCACTGCTATCATTTTAGCTCAGAACATAGTCAAACACTAACTCTCTGTGTGGATGATAGAGCTGAACTAAAAGCATCATTTTCTTTATGATGTGAGGAAAAACGGAGGTTGTGGGAGGTGTTAGGTCGACTCAGAATCATATGGCTAAACATCAGTAGGGCTGTATTGATTGGTTCTCCAGACAGGGAGCATTCACTGATGCAGTAGTCAAAGATAGAAATGTGTTAAGGTTCTGATGGCTAGGAGTGATGAGTTGAAAAATAAAGAGATGAAGCAAGTGCTTTTATAAAGGCAGAGAGTGTCAATGCCTGAGGGACGTTCTCCCCAAAGACCTTCTACTTGATGTACCTCGAGTTCTTTGGCCACTTCTTTATGTAAATCTGGTCAAAGCCTTCAGCAACCTTGAGCTCAATCAATCTAGCAAACTCTATAAGCAAGAAGTATTTATTTTTTCCCTTCCAGATGATGTGGATGAGATCAACCGGGCACTCACCAGCTTGAGGGACTGCGGTGAGAGTGTAAAAGAAACGACGCACCTCATTGGGATCAGCCTACGATGGAACTATCTCGATCTAGTGCAAAACCTGGATCTCGAGAAGCTTCAGGAATTTCTGCACTCCAACCTCTTTCTCTAGATCATGTAGGGTGTTGGCGGCAACAAGAAGTGGCTCATTTTAATTACTTGATGAGCACCTCCTTTTTTTTGCTCTTTGCATCATGAAAAGATGTAAAGGCTAAACCCTCCTCTCCACCTTCACCTTCACTCTCCTCAATCTCTTCAGTGGGTTGTCTGGATTGCTTGACGCCCTTCCTATTTCTGCAAGAGTCTTGTGGTAGCTCGTCTTTGCACAGAGGAAAGAGTGGAACAAACTCATCGTCTTATTCCTCTTTGTCGGTGACGATAACATGCTTGGAGAGCTTGGGTATATGCTCACTAGAACTTGAAATAGTTTTCTTCAATGGAGGAGAGAGGGACTCATCGCGACCAGTGAGGTCGATCTGGGACGATGGAGAAGCGTGAATCTTCTTCGGAGTCTTTATCTAGTCCATTGAACCAGCACTAGATCATTGACCACCTTTTCGACCATCTTAGAGATGGTATCGAGGGTCTGAGGAGGTATTGGATTAGTAGCCTCTTTAGAACCCTTCCATGGAAGGTGTAGCTGGGGTTGTAGCTAAGGCTCAGGTCTAGGGAGTAGCTGTTGGTGTTTGAGCAAGATTTGATGGAGCTGATGAGGTAGTGGAAAGTTTATTCTGTTCCTCTTGGAAGGCCAAGAATTTCTGGAGAGTTGCCTCATCAATGGTCATGGATATCTGTTGAGGAGCTAGAGATGTTTAGGATTTTTTTTAAAGGTGGGAATGGTGTGAATCTTGAGAAGTGGTAATGGTGAGGGAGATGCGTACCAAGGGAATAATAGAGAGATGGGAGCGAAATGAGATGGAAGAGAATAATAGCAAAGTAAAAAGGGAAAAATACCATTGTACCTTGGTATTTATAGCATAGGTCATGATCAAATCTCAGCAAATCTTAATGACTCTAAATAAATAGTGTAATCAAAACAGATTGATATCTCTCAGATACATACATTGAACTTGTCACAAGCACAATCAAAAATGCGCTTTCCATAAAGCACTTGACCTTTCAATGGGCATAATCCCACTGAAATTACCTCGAAGCATGAACCCATTTGCTTTATCAATCCACACCACACTCGCTTTTCAAAAGCTCAACTAAATCACTTTTACCATAATGCGTAGTTGTAAGATCATGCTTGATATGTGTTGTAAATTGAATAGTGCTAATACGAATATTAAAGCACAAGTAAGAGGGGAAAATGCAGATTTCAATAAGGGATATTACACACTAACACTCAATAATGATCATATAACAAGTATGTGCATATTATGGGTAATTCCCTTTTGTTCACTAAAATGAATACTTTCATTGTGCAGACATATATGGACTTAGGAAGCATTACAATAAAGTCAGGCTTAGGACACCGTAGGAGTGGATGATGTCTATGATCTTGTAATATGGTTCGAATGCAATCTACTCTCTCTATTCGGGAAGAAAGAAGAGCATGCAATTGGTGTGGAAGAGAGTACTTAGTTTGCATTCAATATACAAGTCAAGCAAGGTCGGCCTTTCGGAGTTGATAAATGCATGTAAGCAAGTAAAAGCATGAAGCACGATTTAGCTATAGCTCCCAAAGTAGATAAACCATGCTAATTCATAGTCAATGTAGAGGAAAGCTTACAGCACATGAAGAGATGGTCTAGTTGAGAGGAATAAGACCGACCTGAAGTCTAAGGTGAAGAAAGGCTAACCTATTGGGTGCCTTAGCAAAGATATCAGCTTATTTTCTCTTTTGGAAGTATATGAATTAGCTCATCGGGATAACTAGGACCCGCTATATCACTCTGAGATCGCTCTTGAGTTGAAACGATTCGTGCTGAATCTATAGACATGCTTCTGTTACCAAAATTGGTCTCGCTTAAACTCACGACACTTAGCTCAACTAGATAGAATTTTCTCGATAAAATGGGAGTGAAAGAGATGCATATAGAGATTTCAGCATGCTTGACATCGACTTTCTTCTTGACGCTAAAGGAGATGATTCCCCTTCTTATCTTGAAATGAGAGTAGAAAAAATAGGTCATGGACAATGTAGCTCCTACTATTCATTTCATCCTGCAAGAAAGACAAAGGTTTGGATACCAATAGAGCGTTGACATTGTAGGGTAATTAGCACTAGCTATTCTTGAGCTGGAAGGTAGAACATTCAGCTCCACAACTCAATGAACAAACTCATAATAGATAGGATCGGTATGATCAAGCACTTGATGAATTTTACCTCTAGAAGGCATACCTTTTCGTGTTTTAGTTTGTGCATTCTTAGCTTTTGAAAGCCTATTAAGTAGAAACATGGTTTGAGGAGACCTGCTCTGGTCAAGCTTGCCATTAGTGAGACTAGCTTGATCGATTTGTCCCTTTCCAGGGTTACCCTTAACAGGCTTGTAGGGCTTGTTCTTGAGTGCACTTAAGTGCTCACACTAATGTGTAGAGTGACCATTCATTCCAGAAAAGTGCAATAGTGGTATATTTGACATAACCATATTTTCCTTTTCTTGGACAAAATGGTTCGTTAAGCTCAATTTTGATAGGATGAGTTATAGGAGTATGTGCTTGTTTGATATACATTAAACCGTTGTTTGGTCTAGCTTGGTAATTTCTCAAGAACTTGAATCTTGCTTTTTTTAGATAGAGATTTTTAGCTTTGCAAGATTTAAGCTCTTTATCTAGTGGGACTAATTTTTCAGATAGGTCACTAGATTGAGATGGACTAGAAATGGTGGAGGAAAATAGATTGTTGAAACTCAAACCAGGTCTTGCTTTTACAAAGTCAATTTGATTAACGATCTTTGCTTCAACGTTTTTCAGATAGATCATCTAGCTTGGTTAGGATTTCATCAAGCATATTTGTCACAGTTGAGTCAGAATTCTTAGTTAAACCTTTGCCTTTACAAAGGTCACATGATTTGGTAAAAAAAGTGTCGTTCGCATGAATTTTTTAGAAATCCCAACTCCTTCCTCTCTTATATTATTCAGCTCAACTAGTTTTGCTCTCGCTTGAGCTCCGAGAGCTTTATGATCTATTACCAATTCTTTAAGAAGTTCAACAAGATTATTTTTAGGAAGTAATTCAAACTTAAGAGATGATACCTCAATGTCGTCATCTGATTTAGAGTCTTCAACTACCATTAAGCACAACTCTAGTTCTTCACCAATGTCCAACTCGTCATCTAAATGTACCCATAAAGTGATAAAGGCCTTTTTTGGTGGACTTTGAGATGAATAAGGATCCATCTTGGCTCTGGTGCATTACTTAGCCATATGTCCCTTCTCTTGGCAGTTATAGCACCCACCATGTTTGAAATCTCGTGGCTTGGTTGATCTCTTTAGAAACCACCTTTTTCTTGAAAAACTTATTGACCATCTTGGTCATCATAGCCACATCCTTGTCTTCATCATGGTCATCATCATTATTTTCCATCTAAGAACTCGGTTGAGCTTCAACGCCATACCTTTGTTCTCTTTGGCTGCAAGTGACTCCTTGAGATCTTCTCTTTCCTGCACTCTAAGCTTACCATCAAGCACGAAAAAAGAAAGTCCTTTTGTTTCCTTAGTCATGAGCATAATTCTCTTTGAGGTGTCAAATTTTGAGTTAACCCCTTGAATAAAAGCAAGAGATAATTCTTATTCATCAATCTTTAAGACAGAAGAAGACATTTTATCACAAAGTACCTGCATCCTTGAATGATAATCTGAAATAGTCTCGCTTTCGCCCATCTTGAAGGAAGGGAACTCGCGATTTAACTCAAACTTTTTGTTGTTGTGCATGTCCTGGCTTCCAACATGCATGTTGATAATTGTTTCCCACATTATCTTAGAAGTAGGTAGAGACATAGCCTTGTCTATGTCTTTCCTTGAGAGTGCGTTGAAGATGAGTTGCTTGGTTTTGGCATTCTTCTATAGTGATGCATACTCGGTTAGACCCCATTTTACTATATTTCTGGCATTGGCCTTCTCATCACCAACTTCAGTTATTCTCTAGCATTAACAATCCGCTTGCTGGATTTAATTGTGTGTCATGGTCAACCACCATTCGAGCTCACCTTCAGCTAAGACATGAACCTTAGTTAAGGAGATTCCAAGGTTGAAAGTTGCCTGGACATTCCCCATGACTCAAACTATGAAAGATTATGAATCAATGCAAGAGCGCCAACTCTGATACCAATTGTTGGATCGTGTGTATAAACCCTTCAATGTAGCGCTTAAACTATAGTCTATCTTAAGCACTTAAATGAGAAATAGGAAGATTAAAACAATAAAAGCTCGATAACACTTGCAATGATTTTTCCATGGTGAGAACCCTAGACATCTAGCAAGTCCGGCATGAAACTAACCGCTACTCTTTATTGCTTAAGAAGTTTCCTCGACAAAGTTTAGAACAGTAATCTATAGCTCTCCTCTATCTCTCTAGTATTTTCTCTCACTTTCTCTCAAAGCTCAACTACTAAACAATAATGCTACCTTTCTTATCTCATATAAGTGTATACTCTCTCAAGCTTGTGATCTCTATGTGTAAGTTCTACTTGTTATGAGGTACAAGCAAGAATAAACAATCAATATTCATACATTATTTATAGATCTGGCTAACTAACTTCTAATTAACCACGCCTCTATAGCTTATCCTCTAAGAAACATGCCAGCTCATCAATCTGTGCGCTTGTGCTTCTTCACAACACGATTCATGTGCTTGGGCTTCTTTGCTTGAAGATCAACTTGTCCACGTCAGCGATCTGTGTGTTTTTCTATTTCTCCATGTCACCGATCCCCGTAAATCCACTTTCGTAAAGTAGAAAACATTAACATCCTCCAGTTGTCCTCTTTTCTCTTTAGCTCTAGCTTCACCGGTCTACCTTTCATGAACAAAATTCATCTCGTGCTTCAACGACCAATGAAATCCTTCCACATGTCTTGACAGTGAACCTCTGGATAAGCAACACTTGCTCCACTTTGTTATCTCGCGCTTACTTATTTCAGCCTGTGAGAGACTCATCTTTCCCCACTAGGCTCAAGCTCGACCCTTACATTGTTAAGCTACACTTTGATGTCTTCAAGATGGACCTAAAAACTCCTTGAGTATATCATGTCAAGCTTAAAACACAAAAAGATCATTAAACACATAGATTTGTCATTATCAAAATAAGAGAATTAGTTAAGCTCGACTTACACTTAACCAACATACTCTCTCATAGTCTGAATCTTGGAAGACAAACAAGTTGTGTTGCTGTCCAAGCTGCTTAAGAAGTTCCTCAAAGGACAAGGCGGATTCAAGAATGATCAAGTCAAGTATCATGATATCAAAGACATTGTGTGCTACAACTGCTAGGAGAAGGCACATCTGGCTATGTATTGTACTAATGCCAAAGGTGTTCCAAGCTCCATAACCAGCTCAATGTGATTAATAGCAACCAAAGATTTAGAATCTGAAGCCAACATTGAGGTCGAAATGAAGAGTAGGTGGTACATTCACAATGGTTGCTCGTGTCATATGATAGGTAATCGTTGTCTTCTACTATTATTTCAAGCTAAGGAAGGAGGAAGTGTATCCATTTGTGATAAGAAACAAGGTAAAATCAAGGCAAGCAGAAGTGTTCATCTCACCAACTTCACCCAAGTAAGAGATGTCAATCTTGTCGAGAGCCTCAAGTTCAACCTCACAAGTGTAGCTCAATTGTGCAATCAAGGGGGAAATGAAGTCACCTTTAGCACAACGTCATGTATAGTGATATATTGAAACCAAGAAATTATAATGAAGGGTAAGCAAGTTAATAATACTTATTTGCTTCTCTCCATCAAGACACATGTGTCTCGCTACACTCAAGAAGCAATCATATATGTGACACCAACGCAAGGGACATGCCATCTTGCATATGCTACACAACCTATATTCCAAATGCCTTGTTCGTGATCTCCCTCGCATCATGCTAGATTCCATGACACCGTGCTTTGAGTGCTCAAGATAAAAAGTGACAAGAAACTCCTTCACTCCCAAAAAGGTAGTATCCACCAAAGCTCCTCTAGAGATAATCCACACAGATCTATGTGGACCACTACATGTTCATAACAATGGAGGTAATTGATAAATTTATGTCTAAGTAGATGATTATTCTAGGCTCACCTGGACTCTTTTTCTTAATTCTAAGGGTGAGGCATTTAATCCTCTTCACAACTTAGCACTTCTATTGTAGAAGATCGTAGGTCTTACTATTCTTGCAATTCGCTTAGATAATGGACTTGAATTCAAGAATAGAAAGTTCCTCATATTTTTTCGAGAAAAAAGGCTTGAGCATAACTTCTCAGCCATAAATCTTGAGCAAAATAGTGTGGTTGAACGCAAGATTAAGACAATGGAAGAAATAGCTAGAACTATATTTATTTCCAGTGGTTTACCATCTCCTTATTGGGAATAAGGTGTGAGCACAACATGCTATATTATTAACCGAGCAATGTTAAGGCCTATCCTAGAGAAAACTTCCTATGAATTTCTCAAAGGACGTACACCTAACATCTTGCACTTAAAAGTGTTTGAATGTAAGTGCTATGTTAATAAGAATCAAAAGTATCTCTTAGGAAAATTTGATTCCGTGAACGACAAAGATATATTCCTAGGTTACGCTCCTACAAGCCACGCGTACAGGGTGCTAAATCAGAGGACAATGAAGATAGAGGATATTGTTCATGTGAAATTCGATGAAAGGCCTCTTGATCTAGAATAAAGATTCAAGAGAAGACCCATTTCTAAGGGTTAGTCAACCTTTACCTTGTATTCTCCATCCCTCTCCTTCTCTCTTTAAAGATATAGGTAGTGATGATGAAGATGAAGACTCAACTGGTCTCCCTTCAAGCACTAGAGTCGCGCTAAATGACATTGACGATTCAGCGAGTCCAGGCTCTATTGATTTAGGTACACCCGAAGCTTCATTGAGACCCTCTCCCGCTCAAGCAAAACCTTTTGAGATCCAAGCGAGTCCAAGTACTCTCGTTGAAAGCTCGTCGATAGCCCCTCAGAGGAAAAAACCACCTTGGCACTTCCAGATTCCACACAAGTTAAAATGCGTAATTATCAGCATATGAAAGATCATCCAGTGCACAATATCATCTCTTCCTACATACAAGGTACACGAACACGCTCTAATATTCCTAACCTATATTCTAGTTGTGCTTTTGTATCTTAGAGGAACCAAAGAACATTTCTCAAGCACTCCTAGATCCAAATTGGGTTATAGCAATGCAAGAAGAGTTCAAAGAGTTTAAGCACAACCAGGTTTGGCATCTTGTGCCAAACCCATCTGATAGGACTGTCATTGGAACGTGTTGGGTGTACAGGAATAAGTTGGATGTCAATGGAGAAGTGGTGTGAAACAAAGCAAGACTCTTCGCTCAAACCTATGATCAACAAGAATGCATAGACTATGATGAGACATATGTGCCTGTCACTCGCCTTGAAGTGATACAATTGTTGATAGCCTATGCTTTGCACAAGGGATTCAAGTTTTTTCCAAATGGATGTGAAGGTTGTCTTCCTCAATGGTAAGCTTAATGAGGAAATTTATGTAAAGAAACCACCAGGTTTTGAAAATCCCACTTTTCCTGAGCACGTCTATTTTTTAGACAAAGCTCTATACGGTCTTAAGCAAGCCCCTCGTGCTTGATATCACTGTGTCTCTGATTACCTTCTTCAATATGACTACAAGAGAGGTCTTGTTAACAAGACTCGATTTATAGGTGAAGTCAAAGGTAATATTTTAACTTTTGAAGTATATGTTGATTATATTACATTTGGGTCGACTAACTTGCAGCTCGTAGAAGACTTCAAAACTACAATGAGCCTCAAGTTTAGCATGAGCATGTTTGCTGATCTAACCTTCTTTCTAGGGATACAAGTTAATCAACTCAATGTTGAAATTCAAATACATCAACAGATTTACATCAAAGAGCTACTCAAGAAGTATGGAATGGAGTCAAGCAACCCTCTACCTATGCCCATTTCTACCATCAACAAGCTAGATGTCGATCTCGCCGGTGAAAAGGTCGATGAGACCATGTAAATGGGTATGGTAGGTTTTCTAATGTACTTAACTACATCTCATCCTGACATTGTTTTTGTAGCTAGTTCTTGTGCTAGATCGCAGTTAGACCCTCGAGCTTCTCATCCAGCTAATGTCAAGAGAATATTTCGCTATCTCAAATGGACTGACGATCTGTTTTTATGGTATCCAAAGGGAGGTGAGATATCTCTTTTAGGCTACACCGATATTGATTATACTTGTTATTTCTTTGGCAGAAAAGAACAAGTGGCATGGCGCAATTCATAGGCCCTTGCTTAGTCTCATGGGGGTCCAATAAGCAAAACTCAAATGCAATGTTCACAAAATGAGGTTATGTATTTCGCTGCAAATGCTTGTTGTGCATACCTTCTTTGGCTTAAGCAACAACTTGTTGATTATGGCATCTCTCTAGGTACACTTTAGATCAAGTGTGACAACACTAGCGCCGTCAACATCTTGATGAATCCAGTGCATCATTCCAGAACAAAGCACATTGGTGTGAGACACCATTTCTTGCGAGATCATGTAGAGCACAAGCGTGTTGAGGTAGTTCATGTATCTACAGAGGAGCAAATAGCTGATATCTTTACTAAGACACTCAACAGATTACCCTTTCTACACCTTAGGCTTCATCTCGGTCTTACTCGTCTCAATTAGACCATCACTTCATGTGTTGTAAGCTTCCTATTACATTGACTATGAATTAGCATGCTTTATCTAATTTGGGAACTTTAGCTTAAGTTATGCTTCTTGCTTTTACTTGCTTACATGCATTATCTACTCCAATAGTCTACTTATTTATACTTGTATATTGAATGCAAACTTAGTACTCTCTTTGACATCCATTTCATGCTCTTCTTTCTCCCCAATTATAGAGTTGTGATCGAATTCTAGAACTGATAGGATTCCTACCAAAAAAAGGTGTAAGGATATTATGCAATTAAAGTATGCATTCTGATGATTAGAGTGCTTTTTTTGCTTCATGGTTATAGTCTAGCTTGACTGGTCTTATTGTTATTTGTGCTTGTTTGTTGAGTTGAAATTTATTGTACTTAAGTGTGATTTTTTCTGACGATGTCAAAGGGGGAAGTGGACAAGTTGCATAATCCCCTTGTCAAAGTTGAGCTGTGAATTAGACTATCTCGGTCAAAGGGAGGACAAAAGATAATGTGGTAAGAGTTGCTAAAGTGTGAGTATATAACTTATATGCTTAATTGAGTATTTTGATCGAGGTCGATATGATATTGAGCTAACCTGAGTTTGTATGGAAATTTTTAGTCCTGTATTGGTTTGTCATCATCAAAAGGGGGAAATTATTGGTTAAGGCTAAGTCGACCTTAACCGGTTCTCTAATTTTAATATTGATAAATCTATGTGTTTAATGATCTTTGTGTACTTTAAGAAAACAAAGTCCAGCTTAAGCATTTGCAGATAGAGCTTGAGCCATGCAAGGATAATCGAGTCTCAGCAAGGCTGAAATAATGTAGCAGGAGTCGAGTTGCGCAACGAGAGAGTCGAGCTGCGCATAGAGAGAGTCGAGTTGTGAAATAAATGAAGTGAAGCAAGTGAAGCTTATCCAGAGTTCATCATCAAGTCACATGGAAGGATTCCAGTGGTTCGTTGAAGCATGCGAAGGGTTTGCACATGAAAGGAAGGTTGGTATCACTAGAGCTAAAGAGGAAAGAGGACAGTAGGAGGTTGTTAGAGTTTTCTATTCTAGAAAGGTGGATATCCGGGGACCACTGATATGGAGAAACGCGAGAGAACAGATCGTTTACATGGACAGTGGGATCATCAAGCGAAGAAACACAAGCACATGGATCACCATTGCAAATACAGTAAGGCTAGAGGAGAGCTATAGAGTGTTGTTCCTTTAAGAATAAGCTATAGAGGTGTGATTAATTAGAGTTAGTTAGCGCTATATATAGATTATGAATAGTGATTGTAATGAGTATCCTTGTATCGAGCCAAAACGAGCTTATACATATAAATCACTAGCTATAGACAGTGTTCACTTGTAAGAGCTAAGAAAGATGGGTTTGTTGTTTAGGAGTTGAGTTTTGAGAGAAAGTAAAAGAAAACACTAAAGCTTGAGGAGAGCTATACAGTGTTGTTCTAAACTTTGTAAAGGCAACTCATTAAGCAATAAAGATTAGTGGTGAGTTTCATCCTGGACTTGCTACATGTCTAGAGTTCTCACCTTGGAAAAATCCTTGCAAGTGTTATCGAGCTTTTATTTTTTATTCTTCCTATTCCGCATTCAAGGGCATAAGCTAAGTTGTAGCTGAAGCGCTACGTGGAAGAGTTATACATGATCCAACACTAAATCCTATAATGGAAATAATAAATCAATCACAATAAAATTTACTATTTTTAACTTCTTAAGTGTTGTCCCGACGACAAATAACAAAATCCTTCTAACAACAACTTTTACTAAAAATAGAAGGTTAATGTCACAATAGGAAATGAACCTCTAGAGTATGAAAGTTAACATAGTCAATAAAGAAGATAATGTAGTCGATCATTGTCTTATTACGTTTTCAAAGAGGCAATAAATCCAATTTTATAAAACTTCCTTTTAGATATGAACAAGAATCGTCAGACCACAAGTCTTTTGAGGCTTTAGTTTCCAATGTTTGGAAATAATCTTCTAAACGATCTTTTATGTTCAATTTCTCTCAAAATTACATGTGTTAAAATCCTATGCTAAAGATTGGGCAAAGAAAAATGTTAATCACAACTATACCGAATTTTCAAATTCCTCTATCTCCAATACTTAAATGATCCCTAGAACAATTATATTAAAAATAAAATTAAAAAACCATTCTACTCGCCACTCAGCTCTTCCAAATTTTCATAACAATAACTGGAAAAGACGATCCAAACTAAAGCATCATGCCTATAATGACCAAAATACGAAATATTTTCATTCCATCAAGAAAATCAAAACTTATCGTCAGGTCATTCATTCCTTCCAGACTAGAGCCAACAACATCCTCCATTCTCAAGAAGAAATTTCGGACGCTATTACAATGGAACTAAAAAATAGAATTAATCTAGATAAAAAAACATATATCTCTCATGTAGATCTTTCCATTATTCCTACATTAATAACTACCGAGGAAAACTCATTTCTTACGAAAACTCCGACTTTAACTGAGGTAAAAATAGTAGTATTCAAACAACTGCCTGACAAAACGCCAGGACCTAACGGTTTTCCGATTGACTTTTACAAAAAAAATTGGAAATTTGTTCTTCCTTCTCTGTTTGAGGCTATTAAATATTTTTTTCACTCGAGACACCTCCTCTTATAGTGGAATCATTCTTTCATCGCTCTAATTCCCCAAAAAGACACTCACATTATAATTAATGATTACAAACCTATTGGGCTTTGCAAGTCATCCTATAAGATCATTTCGAAAATATTAGCCAACAGACGAAAGACTATTCTTCCGAAAATCATCTCCCCTTTTCAGAGCGGTTTCGTTGAAGGCAGAATGATTCACGATAATATCTTAGCAGTCCATGAAATCTTCCATTCCATTCATAAAAGTAACAAAAATAAAGGTAACATGATGGCAATCAAAATTGATATGGAAAAGGCGTATGACAAACTGGATTAGAATTTTCTCTTTAAAGTTCTTTCAAAACTTGGTTTTTCAAAAATTTGGATCTCTTTGATCAAACAATGTATCATCACCTCGCGAATGTCGGTCCTAGTTAATAATCAACCAGGTTTTAAAATTTCCCCATCATATGGTCTTCGGCAAGGGGACCTCATTACACCATTCATTTCTATCATTGCTATGGAATTCTTTGCCTGAGTCATGACTAACTTTGCTGCTCAACCATCTCGTCCTATTGGAATCAATCTCGTCCCTAACGGCTGTTCTATTCCTTTTTTATGTTTTGCTGATAATACTCTTATTTTTTGCAGAAGCGAAAATTCAAAACATAGAATTTATTAAAAAAATTCTTAAATAATTCTCGAAACACAACAGTCTTAAGATCAATTTCCAAAAGAGCTCTATCCAACTTTCTAAAGGTGTCCTTGGTTGTTCCCAGAGATCTCTTGCCTCAGAATTAAACATCACTATTACCACAAAATTGGAAAAATAACTAGGCATCCCGATAGTGAAAGGTCGTGTTTGTAACAATCTTTTCAATGACTATATCTCTAACCTTAAAAAACAATTAGCTAAATGGAAAACCAACTCTCTGTCCCAAGCAGGGAGAATTAAATTAATTCAAAGTAATCTCTCTTCTAAACTCAATTACTTAATGCAATGTTTCCTTCTCCCATAAGGTGTTTGTCTAGACATTGATGACATCCACAAGAATTTTTTTTGGAACAAACATACCCCGAATTTTCGTCCTTTGATTAGTTGGAACAAAATTTGCAAACCAAAAGCTGAAGGTGGTGTTGGTCTGCGATTTCCTCATGAAAATAATGAAACATTATAAATGAAATTGCTTTGAAGAATTTTAACTATCCTGAATTCTCTCCAGACCACAATTATTTATGAAAAATATCTAGCCAATTCCGACATCCTAAATGTTCTGAAAACAGCTTCCTTTTCATGGCAATTTAACCGTCTTCTTTCTATCAGAAACAAATTTAATCCCATATTAAATGGGAGATTAGTAATGGTACTAAAATCAAATTTTGGATTGACAAATGAAATTCCAAACTAGATATGTCCATGTTTTTAGGTTCAAATAATAGGAACGCTCATCTCAATCATTTCTGGACTCCAGATAGGCATTGGAATTTTTAGATGCTTAATGCTCTTTTTCCTTCCTCTGTTGTTGAGAAAATTAAGTCACTTTACATACCACCCTTCCCTTTAGAAGATAAAATTATTTGGTTTCCTTCCAATGATGGAGAGTTCTTCACAATCAGACTTTCATGCTTCCCGATCTACCAATAATTATTTTTCTCCCGATTAATTTTTGGAAGCTTGATTTCCCTCTTAAATTAGGAATTTCATCTGGAAGGCTTCTTCCCGTTGTCTGCCGACTTCTGAAAGACTTAACAGATTCTTCCATCGTGTCTCTGATCAACTCTCCCTTTGTCATAGATATATAGAAACTACTAATCATATCTTTTTCAATTGTTCCCTCACTATAGATTTATTCTACTGGTTAAAAAAGAAAACTAAGAACTCTTACTCACTGACTGATACAGGGGATTTTTTCACATCTCTTCATAAGTTTATGAATTTTAACAATAATGTTCTTCTTGCCTTCTTTATTTGGTGAAATATGTGGCAAACTAGAAATAATATCATTTTCAGAAATGAGGAAAAACCTAGAATTACGTTCTTTAATAATATCATTGCAACTGCTCTGGCACAATTTAATCTTTGGAAAAAGAATGAAATTAGAAGCTCTCAGTTTAAGGATTCCACATCCTTCTATTCTGCGAACAAGCCTTACAATACCCAAAAAGTGTGGCAAAGGCCTCCATGAAACTGGATTAAAGTAAACTTTGATTGTTCCTACAAAGATAATGTTGGACATATAGTTTATATAATTAGAGATCAATCTGGAAGAATTATCTATGCTGATTCTCGAGAAGTTCAAGTTACGAATGCTCTCCAGGTCGAAGCTTTAGCTGCTCTTGCAGGAGTTAAGACTTCTGTTGGCTTGGGTTCCCCTTTTGTCGTCGTTGAAGGTGACACTCTCACGGTTATAAACAGTTTGAAGAGCACGTGGAAGGTCCCTGGGAATTCTACCCAATCATTCAAGACATCCACAACTTAAGCTCTACTATCCAAGCAATCAAATTCAATCATATCAAACGTCTTGATAACCACGCAGCTGATTTTCTTTCTAAATCAACATGGAATGCATCACGTATTTTGGAAGTGATTAGCCGATTTAGTTCTACCTCCAGGGTTGACAGACAAGATCTCATCAACAGTCAATTCCCTCCAGAATATGGGATTTTGTAAAGATCATCTGCTTAGATGATTTAGGCCATCTTCTCAAAAAAAAAATGGACCTTTATATTGTTTATTCCAAAACAAATATGAATAAGAAAGAATATCAAGGACAATAGAATTCCTAAGCTTCTTGGGAATATACTCTACATAATATTGTTATCAATAACATTCAAACAAAAACTGAAGCTTTTTTCTTGATTTTTGCATATCATTTTCTACAATTCACTAACAATTTTCCCCAAAACATTACATACATCGAAAACAGGGGTGATAAATTTTTATAGTGAAGATAAAAATTCAAAATACAAACTTATCTGGATAAAGTTTCTTCTAATTCATTCAGAAATACAAGTTATTACGATACCTGTAGTGAATAAGCAATACGTGAATCTAATTAGAAATAATTGATTAAATTTTTAAACAATTTCTTTGCCTCATTAACAGCAAGTTAAAATCCAAACTAGCATCTCATACTATCTCTAAAAAAAATGCGACTTCTAACAGCAAGTAATTTAGAACAACTATCATTGTACAGGATCATATGCGTACAGCCCATTTCGTACATACGTGCATACGTGCATATGAACCTCTCTGTGTAATTTAATAAATCTACATGCCTTATGTTTTGAACCACGTATTTACTATGAACCTGAAATTGAATGAACATCCGTGTCTTATTTTTTGAACCACCTAAAAGTTCAGAAATGAAGGTTCATAGTAGATATGTGGTTCAAAACATAAGACATGGAGGTTCATTAAATTACACAGAGAGGTTTTTATACGCAAGTACGCACGATATGGCCCGTACACACCAAAACCTCCCTCCAACTATCATAGAGTAATTTAGAACAATATAATTAGCTTGTTCGGAAGTAAAATTTCTTGTGCACATATGGCCACACATAGCCTTTTTGATTTAGTACTTGAGCTGGTTTCTTCCGGATCCACATGATCCGAATTATCAAACAACCCTCCATGTTCAGTCCTATATGCATGGGAATTAAGTCATAATGTTGAGAGAAAATTTATGAAAATAATCATCTTTATATTGAAATAAGATAATAAGAAAGTATATGATATGAAAGAGGATATGTAAGGCCATGATAACTTCTATGTATAGAGGATAAGAAAAGACACAATTAAATATTAATAATAACAATAATATCTACTCACTAATACTCATTCTCGACTTGGAGTATGAAGATATTGAATCCCCCAACTTGTTCAAAAGAAACAGAAACTACTATTTGCATAAAGCTTTGGTGAAAATGTACCCTGTTTGATGATCAGATCCATACGAGCGGTGGAAACAATGAAAAACTGTATGATATCTCGGAGGAAGTGAGGTCAATTTCAATATGCATGTTGTGTTCATGAAAAACTGGATTTTCTGCAATATAGCGGGCGGCCTAATTGTCACAGAAGAGACATAGGTGACTGTAGAACGACGCCTAGAGATGATAAAATAGAACGAGTCCAAAGAAGTTAGCTACATGATGTGGCCATGGAACGATTTTCTACTTCAGCAGAAGTACGAGAGTTCGTCAATTGTTTCTTCGTCTTCCAAGACATCGTTGAACGACCCAATTTGACGAAGAAGCCAATTAGAGTACGAGTAAAAGGGAAAAACGCCCAATCTAAATCAAAGTATGCGGAGACAGTGGAAGAACTTTTAGCTAACATGAACAAACCTTTGTTTTGATGAAGCTTGAGATAATGCACAACCCGAATAGTAGTTGCCAAGTGATGGTAGGTCGGTTTCTACATGAATTGAGGTAACGTGTGAACTGAGTAGCACAATTCTTGCTGAGAAATGGTTAGATAAATGAGAGGTACCGATGATACATTGGTATTTTTGGAGTCTGAAAAAGGAGGACAATTGATCGTTGCTAGCTTGTGGTTCTGCTCCATAGGAACATGCTAGCTTTGTATTTTGTCCAGGCTTTTTATTAAGCATTCCAGGCTCTATTTCGTTTGTTTAGTCGATTTACAAATTCATACTCTTGTTCATAGTTTAGCACTATGTAGTGTAATCATAATTTGCATAGCATTGTCCGGTTGCAAATTTTCGCACTTTTAGATCTAATTTCTACAAAACTTACTCATATATAATTGAGCTGAGTTCCGGTGTGAACTTATCTTATGGTGTGAAATGTGAAGAATGTTGAGTCATTAGATTAGAAAATGGAGGGCTGAGATTAAAAGATGCGTTTTTAATGAATTCACGCGGTGGCTTTTTTGTAATTAATGGTGAACTGTTTTTTTTTTACGTTTTCTGGGTGATTTTTTTATCCCCTTAGATGTGAACATTATCATGTTATATGTGTATCCGAGAAAGTTCACACTTCACAACATAAGGGTTGTTTTCACCGGATCCTTATTCTACATAATTAAGGATTCATACTCTTGTTCATAAATTAGCACTATGTAGTGTAGTCATTATTTGATAGTATTGTCCAGCTACAAATTGGGTTGTTAGGAGCTGCGCGAACGCAGGCGCCCCTCCACAATGTGCAATGGAGGTCACCGTCCCTGGCCACGAGCCTTCTTGAACGCAGGCGCCCCTCCACAATGTCCAGGTAAGTATTTGCATGTCCAATTACTACTCTTTCCTCTCTGTCCGATGTGGGATGACTGGAAAATATAAAAGTCCATGGAATTCCTCTTCATAGCTATCCTCAATCTGGGCTTAGTCGGACGTTGGATGTATGGTTGGTCAAATATTTTCTTATTATAATTGAACTGGTTAGTGTTACCTGAATAAGAATGCTGTTCTAGTTATCTTTCTTAATATTTTTCAAAGGTTTTTAATCGGAACTAGTCATAGTTATATTGTTTTTTCTACGTTGGAATGTTACTTCGAATGCCTGCTCTCCATGATCTAATGCATATATATTGTAAGCTTAAATGAAGACGTGCATGAAGTTTTATTAGGATTTGTCCGTTTATGAATATGAACACGTTGATGGAGGTGAAAGATCATGAAATTTCAATAGATACATTCGGATGGCAAAATCAAAAGTATTGATGAAGGTGAATGAAATTTGACCAAATTAGGTGTGATTTGCACGCTGGGTGATATATATGTTGACACTTAATGTAATTTTGTAAGGATTGTATTATCGTAGTAGTATTGTATAATGAACCAAAGATGATGCATTGGGCTGAAGTTAGATACCTTCACCTTATTAGTCCTCCCAAGGATACATTTTTAAGTGTTTAGAGATTAGAAACTACAAGTGTTCAGAGGTTAACTAAGTACTGCATTTCCTATCTAGTGGAAAGCTTCGGGAAAAGATGATAAGATTTGGTGGCTCTGAAGTTGGTGATGGAGGTTTAACACCAACAATCTGCCCAGACCATGAGAAACAACTCAAATAAAACAACAATAAAATAGATTAAACTAAGATACGTCCAAGAACAAACTGCCAATTCAACAATTACTATGAAAGACATTCGGCCTTAATCATGGGCATAAGTACCGATGCAACATATGATTAGCATACAAAATGCACTAATCTGAGGAGGTACGAAATAAACTTACATTGACATTTGAGTTAAGTTTAACGGAGGGTTCAAGTTGATTATTCAACCATAAAACAGATGCAAGAGGAGCAGGATTCGTCAATCCAGTATTGTACAACAATACATGATCAATTTGACCTTCGGAGTCCAAATTGTCTTCCCTTCTTTATCTCCTTGAATATATTAACTAATACAAGTTAGTGTTGAAAATTCAAAATATATGGCATTGTTTCACCAAACAGAGTAAGGTATAGGTTACAGTGAGGAAAGAGACTTGACTTTCATTTTTGTGTATGGTGTACCACTCTTTCTTGGTAGATGTTCTTTCCACTGACATTGTATTCTGCATGGTTCCATGAAGACAAGCCCATCTGACTAATGCAGAAATTAGTGTATAAGATGGTGCATTCCAAGAGCTAATGTTACTTGAATCCAGTCACTACTGTCAAAATCTTCCAACTCATTGAATATTATATAACAACAAGAAGAGTCACTGTGTATGTTTTCTCAAATTTTATCATGAAAATATAGTATAGGAATTATAATTAGAGGTTTTTGCAGTAAACCACTCGTTATATAGCGGTTTTTGTAGTAAACCACAATTTATAGTTGACTTTTCAAGAAACCACCCAAACGTTACGTTTTTATTACCAAACATCACCCATCTCCGTATTCCGTTAGATCTGACATTAAATTGTGTACTTTTACCGTTTTTCCCTCAAAAATCCAAATATTTACGTGGGTATTTTGGGGGTTTCAACTTCTCCAACTAGTGTACTAATTGAATCTGAATAATTTAAGTTCCAGAAAAGGGTGTTTAGATATAAACCCTAGTTTACTCCGTGTAAATCTACAGCGGCTCACCTTGCAGGTTTAAGTTCTAGGATTGAGATTAGTGCCATTACTGCAAAAGGAAGGATTGAAATAGCTCCTAATAGAACAACAACCCAACCTACAATAACCATACCTCTGTAATTATCAAAAAAAGTTGGCTCTTCTCCATTCATACCTAGAATTCACTCTTCACCTCCGGGCCGTCTCCTGATTTAATCACAATTTCTGGAATCTGCAATTGAGTTTTGGAATCTGTCATTGAGTTATGCCCTTAATAATCACCCTAGCTCGCATAATGTAACCGGGAATTTCTGGAATCTGCGATTGAGTTTTGGCAAGCGTTGGGGTAATTTGTTCAGGCAGATGTATTACCGGCGATGTGAGGTGGTGTTCTTCGTCGACGATTGATTCCCAGGTTAATAAAAATAACACAACGCTTGGAGAAACCCTAGGTGAAGAGTGAGATCTAGGTATGATCAGATCGGAGAGAAATATAGAAGGAACAAAACAGAGAGAAAGGAGAAGACAACAACATGAAGAAGAAGAAATGCTAGCGTCTGTCGTTCATCCATGTCGTAGATTGCATAGATATGAGTCCAATCTCTGCTCGCTTTCCCCATTCTTCACTCAAACAGACCTCGTCCTCAAACCATCAGAAATCAACGAATTCTAGTACAATCGATCCAGCAAAATCTGCAATTCAACCACTAGTGTGCGCTACTGCGAGTTACGACATTACTAGATTTCGATGCCAATAAATCAACCGATCGACGAATTAGAAGTGTAACGGATCGTGGATGATCGGATCTTGGAGATTCAGAGAGGGGGAAAATGGTAATAAAAACGTAAGGGGTGGTTTACTGCGTAAATTTTGGAAATTTTAAGGGCAAAATGGTAAAATCACAACATTTAACAACAAAACTGACGGAATTTGAACATGGATGGTGTTTGGTAATAAAAACGTAACGTTTGGGTAGTTTCTTGAAAAGTCAACTGTAAGGGGTGGTTTACTGCAAAAAACTGCTATATAACGGGAGGTTTACTGCAAAAACCTCTTATAATTAACTCTTTAAAGTATAAAGATATAACTTTAAACACGAATTCCACTATGAATGCTGTACATGGGAAAGTGCCTTTAAATTTAAGAAGACCATACGCAAGGAAAATTCAAAAGTTAAGCATATCTAACAAGGTATTAATGACATTTGTTGTTATATGTGCAGTTAAATTGGTGCATCCCACCTGTCCAACAGTATGATAGACTACAACACTGTGACATGGGCAAGCTCAAACCAACTATCCCCTTAAGGCTCAAGTATAATATAGGTAGTAGATCAACAATAATTTTTTTAAGCTAGTAATATGCTACTTGGACTTGTACTCATTTGAATTATCTGGAATTGCAGAACACATAAACATAGTATAGAACAACCTTGGTTCTATGTGATATAGCCTTCTATAATGAGGCTCACACACAACCAGTAAAGCGCTCTACCCCACTTCTAAAAGCCCAAAACCATTCACAGCAGAGTAGTTTCGCATATGAATAATTCATACATGAAAGAGCGTGAAGATTTAAGAATTCACAATGATTAACTATTTTTATAAATAATAAAAGAGGTGGAAGAAAGAACATACCTTTAACGACAAAATGATAGAACGAAACCTATAGGACATTTAGCAAATAACAATACATTAATCTTAACACATACATAACAACACAACCATATTTTTATTTTGTATGGTAATACAAACTATCCAATAAATTAAATATTAGAACCCCCTTACAAGTGCATACTCTCTCAAACTAGTGATCTCTATGTGTAAGATCTATTCGGTATGAGTTACAAGTATGACTAAACAATCACTAGTCATACGCTATTTATTGAGCTGGCTAAATAACTCCTAATTAAGCACGCCTATATAGCTTATCCTCCAAGAAACAAGGTAGCTCATAAGTCCATGCGCTTTAGCTTCTTCACAGCGACGTTCCATTCGCTTGTGCTTCTTTTCATGAAGATCCTCTTTCCCGCATCAACAATCCGTGTGCTTTTCTGTTTCTCCATATCAACGATCCCCGGAAATCCACTTTTCTAAAGTAGAAAACTCTAACAACCTCCAGCTGACCTCTTTTCTATGTAGCTCGCTTCACCGACCTTCGTTTCAAGAGCAAACTTCATTACACGCTTTAACGACCACTGAAATCCTTCCATGTGCATTGGTGATGAACTTATAGATAAGCAACACTTGCTTCACTTTGTTATTTCGCATCTCGACTCTCTCACTGCGCAGCGTGGCTCATGCTTTATTATTTCACCCTTTGTGAGACTCAGCTTTCCCCACTAGGCTCAAGCTCGACCCTTACATGGTTAAGCTACACTTTGTTGTCTTCAAGATGGATTGAAAAACTCCTCTGGTATATATCATGTCAAGCTTAAAAACACAAAGATCATGAAACACATAGATTTGTCATTATCAAAATAAGAAAACTGGTTAAGTCAACTTAGCCTTAACCAACAATTTCCACCTTTTTGATGATGACAAACCTATACAAGACTATACAGTTGCATACAAACTCAGTTAAACTCAATAGCATATCGAGCTCTTTTAACATACTCAGATAAGCTTATATATGATATGCTTACACTTCTGCAACCCTTAACAAATTACCTTTTGTTGCCCCTTAGACCAAGACGGTCTAATTCACAGCTCAACTTCGACAAAGGAGGAGTATGCAACCTGCACCTTCACCTGTTCACACCTATTTACTTACCCCTTTTGACATCATCAAAGAACTCACACTAAATTCTACATAGGGACCCAAAGTAAGCTACACAATCAAGCTCAACTCAACAAACATGCACAAATAGCAATAGGACCAGTTAAGCAAGATTGTAACCAAGAAGCAAGCAAAGCACTCTAATCATCAAAATGCATACTTATCTAGAATAAAATCCTTACAACATTTTGTAGCTGGAATCCTATCAGATCTAGTAATTACTTGGAAAAAACAAAAATAAAAGAACAAACCACAACAACTCAAATCACCGTCTACTCAAAAGGATTACTAGCTTCTCCAGAAGCTCACTTAACTTCTCCAAGCATGACCAAAGAAATGCTATCTTATCAAGAATGTTCTTTCCATAAAGCACTTGACCTTTCAATGGGTATAATCCCACTGAAATTACCTCGAAGCATGCACCCATTTGCTTTTTCAATCCACACCATACTCGCTTTTCAAAAGCTCAACTGAATCACTTTAGTTACCATAATGAGTAGTCGTAAGATCATGCTTGATATGTGTTATAGATTGAATAGTGCTAATATGAATATTAAAGCACAAGTAAGAGGGGAAAATGCACATTTCAATAAGGGATATTACACACTCACACTCAATAATGATCATATAACAAGTATGTGCATATCATGGGTAGCTGCCTTTTTGTCACTTAAATGAATACTTTCATTGTGCAGATATACATGGACTTAGGAAGCATTACATTAAAGTCAGGCTTAGGACACCGTAGGAGAGGATCATGTCTATGGTCTTGTAATATTGTGCGAATGCAATCACCTCTCTCTATTTGGGAAGAAAGAAGAGAATGCAATGGGTGTGGAATAGAGTACTTAGTTTGCATTCAATATACAAGTCAAGCATGGTCGGCCTTTCGGAGTTGATAAATGCATGTAAGCAAGTAAAGCATGAAGCAGGACTTAGCTAAAGTTCCCAAAGTAGATAAATCATGCTAATCCATAGTCAATGTAGAGGAAAGCTTACAAAACATGAAAAGATGGTCTAATTTGAGAGGAATAAGACCGAGCTGAAGTCTAAGGTGAAGAAAGGCTAACCTGTTGGGTGCCTTAGCAAAGATATCAACTTTTTTGCTCTTTTGGAAGTATATGAATTAGCTCAGTGGGATAACTAGGACTCGCTATATCGCTCTGAGATCATGCTTGAGTTGAAACGATTCGTGATGAATCTATAGACATGCTTCTCTTACCACAAATTGGTCTCGCTTAAACTCAGCGACACTTAGCTCAACTAGATAGAATTTTCTGAATGGGATGGGGTGAAAGAGATGCATATAGAGATTTCAGCATTCTTGGCATCGACTTTCTTCTTGACGCCGAAGGAGATGATTCCCCTTCTTATCTTGAAATGAGAGTAGAAAAAATAGGTCATGGACAATGTAGCTCCTACTATTCATTTCATGTTTCAAGAAAGACAAAGGTTTGATACCCAATAGAGCATTGACATCGTAGGATCATTAGCACTAGTTATTTCTGAGCTGGAAGGTAGTACATTCAGCTCCACAACTCAATGAACAGACTCATAATAGATAGGATCGTTAAGATCAAGCACTTGATGAATTTTACCTCTAGAAGGCATACCTTTTCGTACTTTAGTTTGTGCATTCTTAGCTTTTGAAGGCCTATTATGTACAAACATGGTTTTAGGAGACCTGCTCTGGTCAAGCTTTCCATTAGTGAGACTAGCTTGATTGAGTTGTCCCTTTCCAGAGTTACCCTTAACAGGCTTGTAGGGCTTGTTATTGAGTGCACTTAAGTGCTCACACTCATGTCTAGAGTGACCATTCATTCCAGAAAAGTGCAATAGTGGTTATATTTGACATAACCATATTTTCCTTTTCCTGGACAAAATGGTTCCTTAAGCTCAATTTTGATAGGCTGAGTTATAGGAGTATGTGCTTGTTTGATATACATTTTATGCACATTTTCTCCATTAAACCGTTGTTTGGTCTATCTTGGTCCTTTCTCAAGAACTTGAATCTTGCTTTTTTATATAGAGATTTTTAGCTTTCCAAGATTGAAACTCTTTATCGAGTGGGACCAATTTTTCAGAAATGTTGCTAGATTGAGATGGACTAGAAATGGAAGAGGGATATAGATTGTTAAAAATCAAACAAGTTCATGCTTTCACAAAGACAATTTGATTAACGGTCTTTGCTTCAACGTTTTTCAGATAGATCATCTAGCTTGGTTAGGATTTCATCAAGCATATTCATCACAGTTGAGTCAGAATTCTTAGCTAAACCTTTGCCTTTACAAATGTCACATGATTTGGTAATAAAAGTGTCGTTTGCATGGATTTTTTTAGAAATCCCAACTCCTTCCTCTCTTATATTATTCAGCTCAACTAGTTGTGCTCTCGCTGGAGCTCCGAGAGCTTTATGATCTATTACCAATTCTTTAAGAAGTTCAACAAGATTATTTTTAGGAAGTAATTCAAACTTAATAGACGATACCTCGGTGTCGTCATCTGATTCAGAGTCTTCAACTACCATTAAGCACAACTCTTGTTCTTGACCAATGTCCAGCTCGTCATCTGAATCTCCCCATAATGTGATAAAGGCCTTCTTTGGTGGACTTTGAGATGAATAAGGATCCATCTTGGCACTGGTGCATTACATAGCCATATGTCCGTTCTCTTGGCAGTTATAGCACACACCATGTTTTAAATCTCGTGGATTGGTTGATCTCTTTACAAACCACCTTTTTCTTGAAAAACTTCTTGACCAGCTTGGTCATCATAGCCACATCCTTATCTTCATCATGGTCATCATCGTCATTTTCCATCTCAGAACTCGGTTGAGCTTCAGTGCCATACCTTTGTTCTCTTTGGCTGCAAGCACGGAAATAGAAAGTCCTTTTGTTTCCTTAGTCATTATCATAATTCTCTTTGAGGTGTCAAATCTTGAGTTAACCCCTTGAATAAAAGCAAAAAACAGTTCTCATTCATCAATCTTTAATCGAGAAGAAGACATTTTATCACAAAGTACCTGCAACCTTGAATGATAATCTGAAATAGTCTCGCTTTCACCCATATTGAAGGAATGGAACTCGCGATGTAACTCAAACTTTTCGTTGTTGTGAATATCCTTGCTTCCAGCATGCATGTTGATAATTGTTTCCCACATTATCTTGGAATTAGGTAGAGACATATCCTTGTCTATGTCTTTCCTTGAGAGTGCGTTGAAGACGAGCTGCTTGGCTTTGGCATTCTTCTCTAGCGATGCATACTCGGTTAGACCACATTTGGCTATATCTGTCTCGCATTGACCTTCTCATCACCAACTTCAGTTATTCTCCAGCATTAATAATCCGTTTGCTGGATTTAATTGTGTGTCATGGTCAACCACCATTCGAGCTCACCTTCAGCTAAGACATGATGCTTAGTTAAGGAGATTCGAAGGTTAAAAGTTGCCTTGCCATTCCCCATGATTCAAACTATGAGAGAGTATGAATCAATGCAAGAGTGCCGACTCTAATACCAATTGTTGGATCGTGTGTATAAACCCTTCAAAGTAATGCTTAAGCTATAGTCTAGATTAAGCACTTAAATGCGAAATAGGAAGATTAAAACAATAAAAGCTTGATAACACTTGGAAGGTTTTTGCCATGATGAGAACCCTAGACTTCTAGCAAGTCCGGGATGAAACTAACCGCTACTCTTTATTGCTTAACATGTTGCCTTGACAATGTTTAGAATAGTACTCTATAGCTCTCCTCTAGCTCTCTAGTATTTTCTCTCACTTTATCTCAAAACTTAACTACTAAACCATAAAGCCACCTTTCTTCTCTCATACAATTGTACACTCTCTCAAGCTAGTGATATCTATGTGTAAAGCTCTACTTGTTATGAGGTACAAGCATGACTAAACAATCAATATTCATACGTTATTTACATATCTAGATAACTAACTCCTAATTAACCATGCCTCTATAGCTAATCCTTTAAGAAACATGCCAGCTCATCAATCTGTGCGCTTGTGTTTCTTCACAACATGATTCATATCCTTGTACTTATTTGCTTGAAGATCAACTTGTCCATGTCAACGATCTGTGTGTTTTTCTATTTCTCCATGTCACCGATCCCCAAAAATCCACTTTCCTAAAGTAGAAAACTTTAATAACCTCCAACTGTCCTCTTTTCTCTTTAGCTCTAGCTTCACCGGTCTTCCTTTCATGAACAATATTCATCACGTGCTCCAACGACCAATGAAATCCTTCCACATGTCTTGATGGTGAACCTATAGATAAGCAACACTTGCTTCACTTTGTTATTTCGCATCTCAAATTTCTCACAGCGCAGCGCGTCTCGCGCTTGTTTATTTTAGCCTGTGGGAGACACATCTTTCCCCACTAGGCTCCAGCTCGACCATTACATGTTTAAGCTACACTTTGATGTCTTCAAGATGGACCTAGAAACAACTTGAGTATATCATGTCAATCTTAAAACACAAAAAGATCATTAAACACATAGATTTGTCATTATCAAAATAATAGAAGTAGTTAAGCTCGACTTACCCTTAACCAACATACTCTCTCATAGTCTGAATCATGGAAGACAAAAAAGTTGCGTTGTTGTTCAAGATGCTTAAGAAGTTCCTCAAAGGACAAGGTGGATTCAAGAATGATCAAGTCAAGTATCATGATATCAAAGACATTGTGTATTACAACTTTTAGGAGAAGGCGCATCTGGCTAAGTCTTGTACTAATGCCAAAGGTGTTCCAAGCTCCTGATCCAACTCGATGTGGTTAATAGAAACCGAAGATTCAGAATCTGAAGCCAACACTGAGGTCGAAATGAAGAGTAGGTGGTACATTGACAGTGGTTGCTCGTGTCATATGATAGGTAATCATTCTCTTCTACTCTTATTTCAAGCTGAGGAAGGAGGAAGTGTATCCATTTGTGAAAAGAAACAAGGTAAAATCAAGGCAAGCGGAAGTGTTCATTTTACCTACTTCATCCAAGTCAGAGATGTCAATCTTGTCGAGAGCCTCAAGTTCAACCTCACAAGTGTAGCTCAATTGTGCGATCAAGGGGGAAATGAAGTCACATTTAGCACAACGTCATGTATAGTGATAGATTGAAACCAAGAAATTATAATGAAGGGTAAGCAAGTTGATAATTCTTATTTTGCTTCTCTCCAGCACGACACATGTGTCTCGCTACACTGAAGGAGCAATCATATATGTGGCACCAACAGAAGGGACATGCCATATTGCATATGCTACACAAGTTAAAGTCCAAATGCCTTGTTCGTGATCTCCCTCCTATCATGCTAGATTCCATGACACCATGCTCTGAGTGCTCAAGATAAAAAGCGACAAGAAGCTCCTTCACTCCCAAAAAGGTCGTATCCATCAAAGCTCCTCTAGAGACAATCCACATGGATCTATGTGGACCACTACAAGTTCATAACAAAGGAGGTAACTGATAAATTTATGTCTTAGTAGATGATTATTCTCGGCTCACCTGGACTCTTTTTCTCAATTCTAAGGGTGCGACATTTAATGCTCTTCATAACTTAGCACTTCTTTTGGAGAAGATCTTAGGTCTTACTATTCTTGCAATTCACTTGGATAATGGGCTTGAATTCAAGAATATCAAGTTCCTCACTTTCAAGAAAAAGGCTTGAGCATAACTTCTCAGCTCCGACAAATCTTGAGCAAATTGGTATGGTTGAACGCAAGAATAAGACCCTGGAAGAAATAGCTAGAACTATGTTAATTTCCAGTGGTTTACCATCTCCCTATTGGGCAGAAGGTGTGAGCACAACGTGCTATACTATTAACCGAGCAATGTTAAGGCCTATCCTAAAGAAAACTCCCTATGAATTTCTCAAAGGACGTACACCTAACATCTCGCACTTAAAAGTGTTTGCATGTAAGTGCTTTGTCAATAACAATGGGAAGTATCTCTTAGGAAAATTTGATTCTGGAACCGACAAAGATATATTCCTAGGTTACTCTCCTACATGCCAGCCGTACAGGGTGCTAAATCAGAGGACAATGAAGATAGATGATAGTGTTCCTGTGAAATTCGATGAAAGGCCTCCTGATTCAACTCCAGCTTCAAGAGAAGACCCATTTCTAAAGGTTAGTCAGGCTTTTACCTTCTATTCCCCATCCCTCTCCTTCTCTCTCTAAAGATATAGGTAGTGATGATGAAGACACAACTGGTCTCCCTTGAAGCACTAGAGTCGCGTTGAATGACGCTGACGATTCAGCGAGTCCAAGCTCTATTTATTTAGGTACACCCAAAGCTTCATCAAGACACTCTCCCACTCAAGCGCAACCTTTTAAGATCCAAGCGAGTCCTAGTACTCTCATTGAAAAGCTCGTCGATAGCACCTCATAAACAACCACCTTGGCACTTCCAGATTCCACACAAGTCAAAATGCGTAATTATCAGTAGATGAAAGATCATCCAATGCGCAATATCATCTCTTCCTACATACAAGGTACACAAACTTGCTCTAATATTCATAACCTATATTTCTAGTTGTGCTTTTTGTATCTTTAGAGGAACCAAAGAACATTTCTCCAGCACTCCTAGATCCAAATTGGGTTATAGCAATGCAAGAAGAGCTCAAAAAGTTTAAGCGCAACCAAGTTTGACATCTTGTGCCAAACCCATCTGATAGGCCTATCATTGGAATGTGTTGGTGTACAGGGACAAGCTGGATGTTAATGGAGAAGTGTTATGAAACAAATCAAGACACTTTGCTCAAAGCTATAATCATCAAGAATGCATAGACTATGATGAGACATATGTGCATGTCACTCGCCTTGAAGTGATACGATTGTAAATAACCTATGCTTTGCACAAGGGATTCTAGTTGTTACAAATGGATGTGAAGGTTGTCTTCCTCAATGGTAAGGTTAATGAGGTAGTGTATGTAAAGCAACCACCAGGTTTGAAAATCCCGCTTTTCCTAAACACGTCTATCTCTTAGACAAAGCTCTATTCGGTCTTAAGCAAGCCCCTCGTGCTTGGTATGACCGTGTCTCTGATTACCTTCTTCAGCATGACTACAAGCAAGCCCCTCGTGCTTGGTATGACCGTGAAGTCAAAGGTGATATTTTAACTTTTCAGTATATGTTGATGATATTATATTTGGGTAGACTAACTTGCAGCTTGTAGAAGACTTCAAAACTACAATGAGCCTCAAGTTTAGCATGAGCATGTTTGGTGAGCTAACCTTCTTTCTAGGGATACGAGTTAATCAACTCAAGGTTGGAATTCAAATACATCAATAGAAATAAATCAAAGAGCTACTCAAGAAGTATGGAATGGAGTCAAGCAACCCTCTACTTACGCCCATTTCTACCATCAACAAACTAGATGTCGATCTCCCCGGTGAAAAGGTCGATGAGACCATGTACATGGGTATGGTAGGTTCTCTAATGTACTTAACTGCATCTCATCCTGACATTGTTTTTGTAGTTAGTTCTTGTGCTCGATCGTAGTTAGACCCTCGATCTTCTCATCTAGCTAATGTCAAGAGATTATTTTGCTATCTCAAAGGACTGATGATCTGTGTTTATGGTATCCAAAGGGAGGTGAGTGATGAGGCTAAAAGTCGTTGTGCCTATCAAAGATACCCAACTAACGAATCCACTAGTAAAGTGGTAAGCAGGGGTCGAATACCAAGAGAGCCAGAACGATTTTTTATTTGCTATGATGCTACCAAGTAGTAACAGTCGGGGGGTTTTGTATGTGATCTTAATAACTCAGCAAGTAATCAAATATAAAAGAAATATTGGTTGGGTTGTAAACAATTATGGATATGAAGCTCACTCCTTCTACCTTCAGCGCATTATTCAATTGGAATGTTGATCATCAAATTCTACTAACTTATTCTGAATTTGTTAATCCGGTTGTCCTACTCTTTGTTTGTAAATAGCAACTAGTCCAAATAGTCCTAGAGACCCTTATTATGCAATAACAAAGGAAATCCCAAGATTCAAAATCACAACAGCATAAAGATCAAAGTTAAGTAGGCCTATCCTATACCATTGACAAATCGCCGATACTCGACACAGGTTTATAATCTCTACACAATAAGCACTCGCGGATAGTCTATGCAAATTCTGCTTGCTTACCTAAAGACAAGACTTTTCAATCGAATTATCAACCCTAGCAATATGATGGATAATACTTAACCTAGTTTGCAACCTATATAAAATCAAGATCAATCAATGAAACCAATAAAGCACAAGAGATCATAGAACAATCCTAAAATTAACTTTAGAACATAAACAATATAATTCTCACAACAAACCTAGAACAATGGCTCCAGCCTAAAGAGTGAACTAGAATGAACTTAGCCAGACATAGCCATCGAAAGCAATGAATACATAGGGATGGATGATGAGAAAACAAACCAGGGAAGATGGTGCAAGTGGAACAAAGGTGGAAGCTTTCTCTTGGCTGTTGCTGAATTCTAACTAAATGAAAGTGTGAATGAATAATGAAGTAAAGTTTATTCTAATCTAATTTCCTAAGGCTTATTTAGTCTCCAATAAAAGGGAATAAAAATAAATGCAAATAAATCAAAAGATGTGGAAATAACTAATAAAATCTCGGATCAAATCTTCAATTAATGGGTCATCCGTGTTCGCGTCATGATCGTGATTTTGCTCCAGTTCCCAGTCCTGTGGATGGTCACGATCGTGATAGAGGATCTCGGTCGTGACATCTCAACTGTGACCAAGTCGCGATCGTGACATACCTGTCTCGGTCCTGACGTCTTCAAATGAGGCTGAATCCCGGTCATGATGCTCCATCTCGGTCGTGACTTCTTCTCCTGAGATGGTCTTCAATCTTCTACAAGGGTCGAGGCAGCTCAGCTTTGCCTATCGGCTTCTCCTGGGGTGTAGGTGTGGCATACTTCCTCTAGCTCCATCCCGAATGCACTAAAAGTGAGCACAACCGGGATCTCAATGTTAAAAGCACTCAAAACCACTTACGAGCATCTTGTTAATCCATAAATGAACTACAAACCGGATTCTGGGAATACCACTCGTTACCTAAACACCACCAAACCTAATCTAATAGTCGCTAGTTAACACCATATAATAAGCTCCTATCAGTGAGCTATCTCTTTTAGGCTACACCAATATTGATTATACTGGTTATTTCGTTGGCAGAAAAGCACAAGTGGCATGGCACAATTTATAGGCCCTTTTTTAGTCTCATGGGGATCCAAGAAGCAAAACTCTATTGCAATGTTCAGAAAATAAGGCTAGGTATTTCGCTGCAAATGCTTGTTGTACACAACTTCTTTGGCTTAAGAAACAACTTGTTGATTATGTCATCTCTCTAGGTACACTTTAGATCAAGTGTGACAACACTAGCGCCATCAACATATCGATGAATCCAGTGCATCATTCTAGAAAAAAGCACATTGGTGTGCAACACCATTTCTTGCGAGATTGTGTAGAGCACAAGCGTGTTGAGGTAGTTCATGTATCTAAAGAGGAGCAAATAGTTGATATCTTTACTAAGGCACTCAACAGGTTAGCCTTTCTACACCTTAGACTTCATCTCGGTCTTACTCATCTCAATTAGACCATCATTTCATTTGTTGTAAGCATTGAATATGAATTAGCATGCTTTATCTACTTTGGGAACTTTAGCTTAAGTTATGCTTCTTGCTTTTAATTGCTTACGTGAATTATCTACTCCAAAAGTCTACTTATCTATACTTGTATATTGAATGCAAACTCAGTACTCTCTTTGACATCCATTGCATGCTCTTCTTTCTCCCCAATTATAGAGTTGTGATCGAATTCTAGAACTGATAGGATTCCTACCACAAAAAGGTGTAAGGATATTATGCAAGTAAAGGTATGCTTTTTGATGATTAGAGTGCTCTGTTTGCTTCATGGTTATAGTCTAGCTTGACTGGTCCTACTGTTATTTGTGCTTGTTTGTTGAGTTGAGATTTATTGCACTTAGTGTGGTTTAATCTGACGATGTCAAAGGGGGAAGTGAACAAGTTGCATACTCCCATTTTCAAAGTTGAGCTATGAATTAGACTGTCTCGGTCAAAGGGGGAACAAAAGGTAATGTGGTAAGAATTGATGAAGTGTGAGTATATAACTTATATGCTTCACTGAGTATTTTGATCGAGCTCGATGTGCTATTAAGCTTACTTGAGTTTGTGTGCAAATGTTTAGTCCTGTATTGGTTTGTCACCATCAAAAAGGGGGAAATTATTGGTTAAACCTAAGTCGACCTTAATCGGTTCTCTCATTTTAATATTGACAAATCTATGTGTTTAATGATCTTTGTGTGCTTTAAGACAACAAAGTCCAACTTAACCATTTAAGGATAGAGCTTGAGCCATGCAAGGAAAGTCGAGTCTCGGCAAGGCTGAAATAAGGTAGAAGGAGTCGGGTTGTGCAGCGAGAGAGTCGAGCTGTGAAATAAATGAAGTGAAGCAAGTGAAGCTTATCTAGAGTTCATCATCAAATCACATTGAAGGATTCCAGTTTTTTGTTGAAGCACGCGAAGGGTTTGCTCATGAAAGGAAGGTTGGTATCACTAGAGCTAAAGAGGAAATAGGACAATTGGAGATTGTTAGAGTTTTCTACTGTAGGAAGGTGGATATCTAGAGATCAGTGACATGGAGAAATGCGAGAGCACATATCGTTTACGTGGTAAGCTAGATCATCAGGCAAAAAAACACAAGCACATGGATCACCATTGCGAAGAAGCACACACGTACGGGTTGATGGCCTGGCGTGTTCCCTTAAGAATAAGCTATAGAGGCGTGCTTAATTATAGTTAGTTAGTGTTATGTATAGCTTATGAATAGTGATTGTTATGAGTATCCTTGTATAGAGAAAGAAAGAGCTTACACATATAAATCACTAGATTGAGAGAGTGTTCACTTGTAAGAGCTAAGAAAGGTAGCTTTGTTGTTTAGGAGTTGAGTTTTGAGAGAACGTGAAAGAAAACACTAAGGCTAGAGTAGAGCTATAGAGTGTTGTTCTAAACTTTGTAAAGGCAACTCGTTAAGCAATAAAGAGTAGTGGTGAGTTTCATCCCGGACTTACTACATGTCTAGAGTTCTCATCTTGGAAAAATACTTGCAAGTGTTATCGAGCTTTTATTGTTTATTCTTCCTATTCCGCATTCAAGTGCATAAGCTAAGTTGTAGCTGAAGCGCTACGTGGAAGAGTTATACACGATCCAACAATAAATCCTATAATGGAAATAATAAATCCATCACAATAAAATTACTATTTTTAACTTCTTATGTGTTGTCCCGGCGAAAAATAACAAAATCCTTCTAAAAATAACTTTTACTAAAAATAGAAGGTTAATGTCACAATAGGAAATGAACCACTAGAGTATGAAAGTTACCATAGTCAATAAAGAAGATAATGTAGTCGATCATTGTCTTATTACCTTTTCAAAGGGGCAATAAATCCAATGTTATAAAACTTCCTTTTAGATATGAACAAGAATCGTCAGACCACAAGTCGTTTGAGGCTTTAGTTTCCAAGGTTTGGAAATAATCTCTTAAACGATCTTTTATGTTCAATTTCTCTCAAAATTACGTCTGTTAAAATCCTATGCTAAAGATTTGGCAAACAAAAATGTTAATCACAACAATACCCAATTTTCAAATTCTGAACAAAAACTAGGAAGCCTCTATCTCCAATATTTAAATGATCCCTACAATAATTATATTAAAAATAAAATTAAAAACCACTGTACTTGCCACGCTGCTCTTCTAAATTTTCATAACAACTACTGGAAAAGACGATCCAAACTAAAGCATCATGCCTATAATGACCAAAATACTAAATATTTTTATTCCATCGAGAAAATCAAAACTTATCGTCAGGTCATTCATTCGTTCCAGATTAGAGCCAACAACATCCTCCATTCTCAAGAAGAAATTTCGGGCGCTATTACAATGGAACTAAAAAATAGACTTACTCCAGATCAAAACACATATATCTCTCCAGTAGATCTTTCCATTATTCCTACATTAATAACTACTAAGGAAAACTCATTTCTTACGAAAACTCCGACTTTAACTAAGGTAAAAATAGTAGTACTCGAACAACCGCTTGACAAAACGCCAGGACCTAACGGTTTCAGATCGACTTTTACAAAAAATTTGGAAATTTGTTCTTCCTTCTCTGTTTGAGGCGATTAAATCTTTTTTCACTCGAGACACCTCCTCTAATAGTGGAATCATTCTTTAATCGCTCTGATTCCCCCAAAAGACACTCCCATTATAATTAATGATTACAAACCTATTGGGATATGCAACTCATCTTATAAGACCATTTCGAAAATATTAGCCAACAGACTAAAAACTATTCTTCCGAAAATCATTTCCCCTTTTCAGAGCGGTTTCATTGAAGGCAGAATGATTCACGATAGTATCTTAGCAGTCCATGAAATCTTCCATTTCATTCATAAACATAACAAAAATAAAGGTAACATGATCAAAATTGATATGGAAAAGGCGTATGACAAACTGGATTAGAATTTTCTCTTTAAAGTTCTTTCCAAATTTGGTTTTTCAGAAATTTGGATCACTTTGATCAAACAATGTATCACCATCCCGCGAATCTCGGTCCTAGTTAATAATCAACTAGGTTTTAAATTTTCCCCATCATGTGATCTTTGGCAAGGGGACCTCATTACACCATTCATTTTTATCATTGCTATGGAATTCTTTCCCAGAGTCATGACTAACATTGCTGCTCAACCATCTCGTCCCTAACGGATGTTCTATTCCCTTTTTAAGTTGTGCTGATGATACTCTTATTTTTGTAGAAGCAAAAATACAAAACATAGAATTTATTTCAAAAAATCTTCAAAAATCTCGAAACAAAGCGTCTTAAGATCAATTTCCAAAAGAACTCTATTCAATTTTCTAAAGGTGTCCCTGGTTGTTCCCAGAGATCTCTTGCCTCAGAATTAAACATCACTATTACCACAAAATTGGAAAAATACCTAGGCATCCCTATAGTGAAAGGTCGTGTTTGTAACAATCTTTTCAATGACTATATCTCTAACCTTAAAAAACAATTAGCTAAATGGAAAACCAACTCTCTATCCCAAGCCGAGAGAATTAAATTAATTCAAAGTAATCTCTCTTCTAAACTCAATTACTTAATGCAATGTTTCCTTCTCCCATAAGGTGTTTGTCTAGACATTGATGAAATGCACGAGATTTTCTTTTTGGAATAAACATAACACGACTTTTCGTCCTTTGATTAGTTGGTAAAAAAATTGCAAACCAAAAGCCGAAGTTGGTATTGGTCTGCGACTAGCTCATGAAAATAATGAAGCATTACAAATGAAATTGCTTTGGAGAATTCTGACTAACCCTAATTCTCTCTGGACCACAATTATTTATGAAAAATATCTAGCCAATTCCGACATCCTAAATGTTCTGAAAACAACTTACTTTACATGGAAATTTAACCGTCTTCTTTCTATCAAAAACAAATTTAATCCCTTATTAAATGGGAGATTGGTAATGGTACTAAAATCAAATTTTGGATTGAACAATGGCATTCCAACCTGGATTTGTCCATGTTTTTAGATTCAAATGATAGGAACGCTCATCTCAATCATTTCCGGACTCCAGATAGGCATTGGAATTTCGAGATGCTTAATGCTCTTTTTCCTTCCTCTATTGTTGAGAAAATTAAGTTAGTTTACATACCATCCGTCCCTTCAGAAGATAAAATTATTTGGTTTCCTTCCAATGATGGAGAGTTCTTCTCAATCGGCCTTTCATGCTTCCCGATCTACTAATTTTTTTTTCTCGTTATTAATTTTTGGAAGCTTGATTTTCCTCCTAAAATTAGGAATATCATTTGGAAGGCTTCTTCCTATTGTCTGCCGACTTCTGAAAGACTTAACAGATTGTTCCATCGTGTCTCTGATCAATGCTCCCTTTGTCATAGATATATAGAAACTAATAAACATATCTTTTTCAATTGTTCCCTCACTATAGATTTATTCTACTGGTTGGAAAAGAAAACTGCGAACTCTTACTATCTGATTGATACAGGGGATTTTTTCACACCTCTTCATAATTTTTTGAATTCTAACAATAATGTTCTTCTTGCCTTCTTTATTTGGTGAAATCTGTGGCAAACTAGAAATAATATCATTTTCAGAAATGAGGAAAAAACTAGAATTACGTTCTTTAATAATATCATTGTAACTTCTCTAGCACAATTTGACCTTTGGAAAAAGAATGAAATTAGAAGCTCTTAGTTTAAGGATTCCACGTCCTTCTTTTCCGCAAACAAGCCTTACAATACCCAAAAAGGGTGACGAAAGCCTCCACAAAACTGGATCAAAATAAACTTTGTTCCTACAAAGATAATATTAGACATACAATTTATATAATTAAAGATCAATCTCGAAGAATTACCCATGCTAATTCTCGAGAAGTTCAAGTTACGAATGCTTTCCAGGTCGAAGCTTTAGCTTCTCTTGCAGGAGTTAATACTTATGTTGGCTTGGGTTCCCCATTTCTCGTCGTTGAAGGTGACAATCTCACGGTTATCAATAATTTGAAGAGCATGTGGAAGGTTCTCTAGGAAATCTACCCAATCATTCAAGACATCCACAACTTAAGCTATACTATCCAGGCGATCAAATTCAATCATATCAAACGTCTTGATAACCACGCAGCTGATTTTCTCTCTAAATCAACATGGAATGCATCATTGATTTTGGAAGTGATTAGACGGTTTAGTTCTACCTCCAGGGTTGGCAGAAGAGATCTCCTCAACAATCAATTACCCTTCAAAGTGTGGGATTATGTAAAGATCACCCGCTTAGATGATTTTGGCCATCTTCTCTAGAAGATGGGCCTTTGTATTGTTTGTTCCAAAAAAAATTATGAATAAGAAAGGATATCAAGGACAATATAATTCCTAAGCTTCTTCGGAATATAGTCTAAAAAATATTGTTATCAATAACATTCAAACAAAAACTGAAGCTTTTTTTCTTATTTTTGCATATCATTTTCTACAATTCACTAACAATTTTCTGCAAAACATTACATACATGGAAAACAGGGGTGTCAAATTTTTATAGTGAAGATAAAATTCAAAATACAAACTTATCTGGATTTTTGGCAGATCTATAAAGATCAGATCAAAGAGAATCGAGAGAGAGCAAAATAGATCAGAGGATTAAAACTGAAAATGCATACATTAACTTCATTGAACGACTTGCTCTATACGAGCTTACAGAAAAATAACTGACTCTCCTACATTCTTGCCATTACACACGTTCCATAGTGGACAATTTCAATAACAAAATAAAACAAACAACTCGTACAATTTCTGCATAAAACATAAACTAATTAATACTCAATTATACTTCAACACCAACCCTTAATTCAAACTCCTTCATTCCAATCTTTTCCATACAGAATTGGTGTTTTGCTCTACTTAGTCCCTTGGTCAACAAATCTGCATTTTGCTTATTTGTGCCACAGAATTTAGGCACTATCTTCCCTTCAGACACCAGCTTTCAGATGAAATAATTTTGCACCTCAATGTGCTTAGTTCTTGCATGATATGCAGGATTCTTGATCATAGCAATCGCAGAACTGTTGTCACACCAGAATCTTGTTGCTTCCTTCTTTTCACTACAAAGATCTTTTAGCAATTTCCTCAGCCACACTACTTGCCTGCTCGCAGACCTAGCTGCAACATATTCAGCCTCAGAAGAAGATAAAGCAACTGTATCTTGCTTCTTTGAACTCCAAGTTATTGCCCCTGATCCTAAGCTAAACACTGAACCAAATGTGCTCTTTCTGTCATCAATACAGCCTGCCTAATCACTGTCGATGAATCCTTCCAATCTGAAATTTTCAACATGTTCATACCAGATCCCTTGATTCAGAGTGCCTGCTACATATCTCAGAATTCTCTTGGCTGCTCCCAGATGTTGTCTCGTTGGATTGTGCATATATCGGGACACAACGCTTACACTGTGAGCTATGTCTGGTCTGGTGTGTGTGAGGTAGTTCATTCCTCCCGCAAGGCTTCTAAATACCTTCTCTTCAGCCTTTTCTGTTCCATCCTCCCTTTGAAGCTTGTCATTTGTGTTCAAGGGAGAGATAGCAGTTTCACACATACTCATCTTGAACTTTAGCAACATGTCATGAGCATACTTCTTTTGACAGATGAAGGTTCCATCTCTTCCTTGCTTGACCTCAAGTCCAAGAAAGTATTGTAGTCCTCCCAAGTCTGTCATCTCAAATTCTTCCATCATGGCTGTTCTAAAGTCACCTAGGAGCTTTTCAGATGAGCTGAAGTAAATAATATCATCCACATACAGGAAGACAACAATAATCTCATCCCTACTCTCTTGCTTCACATAGAGAGTAGGTTCATTTTCACTTCTTGCAAAGGTATTTGTAAGGAAGAAAGCATCAATCTTACTGTACCATGCTAGAGGTGCTTGCTTGAGCCCATACAGAGCTTTTCTCAGCTTGTACACCTTGCTTTCCTCTCCTTCCCTGATAAACCCTTGAGGTTGTTCTACAAATACTTTCTCCATTAACTCCCCATTAAGAAAAGATGGTTTTACATCAAATTGGAACACTTTGAGTCTCATCTGTGCAGCTAAGGCAATAACAATTCTTACAGTTTCAAATCTGGCTACAGGAGAAAATGTCTCTTCAAAATCAATACCTTCAAGCTGAGCATACCCTTTGGCAACGAGTCTTGCTTTGTGTTTCTGTATGCTTCCATCAGTGTTATACTTGGTCCTAAATACCAATTTTAGACCTATAACATTCTTCTCAGTAGGAAGCTCAGTTAGATCCCATGTCTCATTCTTTTGAATGGACTTGATCTCTTCCTCCATAGCTTGTTGCCATTCCTTGAACATAGTTGCTACCTCATAGCCTGTTGGTTCTATACTGAGCAAAGCAAAATCACAGGTTGTATATAACTCTTCTAGTGATATGTACCCTCTTGGTGGTGGAGAATCAGAGGAGCTCAAGTCAGGTGAACTTGATGATCCCGATGATCCTGAACTGATGCTACCTGAACCTTGCAACTGAGAACTGACATTAGGTGAAGAGGATACTGGTGTTGAAGGTGTGAATGATTTTTTGCTGGTTTCATTCATAGTTTGAGTTTGATCCTCTCCTATCTCAATTACTGAAGTTCTTACTGAATTCACTTCTCTACTTTCCTCAATGCTCCAGTTCCATGCTTCATCTTCATTGAAGATAACATTCTTGCTAATAATAATCCTTCTGGTTGTAGGATTATACAGTCTATAGGCCTTTGAGGGTGACGAATACCCTATAAAGACCACTTTCTCAGACTTTTCATCTAGCTTGCTCCTTAATATTCACCAGTGTGTCAGCTACACAGCCAAATACTTTCAAATGACTAACACCTGGTGTACTTCCTTTCCATGCTTCCCATGGAGTTCTATTGAGCACAACATTTGTTGGAGAGATATTTAAGATGTAGACTGCAGTTGCAACAACTTCACCCCACAATTCATCTGGAACTGACATTTCCTTGAGCATACTCCTTGCCATTTCAACTATTTTTCGATTCTTTCTCTCTGCTACACCATTCTGCTCAGGTGTATATGGAGCAGTGAGATCTCTTCTAATTCCATGTTCCTCACAAAATTCATTGAACTCCTTTGAGATGAACTCTCCACCACTGTCAGTCCTTAGAGCTTTCACTTTCAGATTGCTTTCATTCTCAACCAAGGCTTTGAATTTATTGTAGTTTACAAAGGCCTCAGATTTGGCTTTGAGAAAATAGACCCAGCTCATTTTGTTGCAATCATCAGTTATAAGTAGGAAGTATTTACTCCCTCCTAATGATTCTGTGGTCATAGGTCCATAGATATCAGCATGTAAAAGCTCTAAACATGCACTTTCTCTCCAGGCTGTTTTCTTTGGAAATGACCCTCGTGACTGCTTCCCATAAATGCACCCTTCACACAGCTTGAGCACACCAATCTTAGGCAGCCCTACTACCATTTGATAACTTTCTAACAACTTCAAACCCTGAGCATGTAGATGTCCATATCTGAGGTGCCACTTTTTGGTTTCTTCATCCTCTGTTGTCAACAATGCACAACCTAAACTTGCAGCTATTTTCAGTGGAAAAACCTTGTTCTTTCCCATTGATGCACTAGCAATTAGTTCATTTGACTTCTTGTCTCTTATTGCACAAGAGAAGTCATCAAACACAACATAGAAACCAGAACTTAAAAGTTGACCATCACTGATCAAACTGTGAGCAAGTTTTGGCACAAATTGAACATCGGTGATGATTTTAGTGTTACCTTTTTCACTAACCATTGCAACTGTACCCTTGCTTTCTACCTCAACTCTCACACCATTTCCCAGCCTTACTGAATTCTTCTTGGTTTCATCTAGCTCTCTGAACAAACTCCTTTGCCCTGTCATGTGGTTAGAACATCCACTATCGACGTACCAGGTGCTGTCTGAGTTGCAGGAATTTGTTTGTGACAGTAGAAGCTTTCTGTCTTCTTCTACAACCTCAGCAAGAAAGAGTTTATCTTCAAACTCTTCCAACCTTGCAAAGAACAAC
>NW_027367958.1:0-53422 GCF_046119375.1 Phyllobates terribilis | reverse complement strand
ATGCCAGCTCCTTTCATTTAGTCAGTAGCTTCAATCATTTCTGGAATATGAATAACATGATGTTTTTCAATGGCAAAAATCAATGAATATTGTAAATGCACAAACAGTAATTTCTCCGCATTGCAAGGTGCAATTCTGAAATTTTTTGCTTTTTTCTGCTCCTCTTAGCATGATAAAGAAGACTCAAAGAGAGTGAGATGCCAGCTCCTTTCATTCAGTCAGTAGCTTCAAACATTTCTGGTATATGAATAACATGATGTTTTTCAATGGCAAAAATCAATGAATATTGTAAATGCACAAACAGTAATTTCTCCGCATTGCAAGGTGCAATTCTGAAATTTTTTGCTTTTTCCTGCTCCTCTTAGCATGATAAAGAAGATTCAAAGAGTGAGATGCCAGCTCCTTTCATTCAGTCAGTAGCTTCAATCATTTCTGGACGTTTTTCAATGGCAAAAATCAATGAATATTGTAAATGCACAAACAGTAATTTCTCCGCATTGCAAGGTGCAATTCTGAAATTTTTTGCTTTTTCCTGCTCCTCTTAGCATGATAAACAAGATTCAAAGAGAGTGAGATGCCAGCTCCTTTCATTCAGTCAGTAGCTTCAATCATTTCTGGACGTTTTTCAATGGCAAAAATCAATGAATATTGTAAATGCACAAACAGTAATTTCTCCGCATTGCAAGGTGCAATTCTGAAATTTTTTGCTTTTTCCTGCTCCTCTTAGCATGATAAAGAAGATTCAAAGAGAGTGAGATGCCAGCTCCTTTCATTCAGTCAGTAGCTACAATCATTTCTGGACGTTTTTCAATGGCAAAAATCAATGAATATTGTAAATGCACAAACAGTAATTTCTCCGCATTGCAAGGTGCAATTCTGAAATTTTTTGCTTTTTCCTGCTCCTCTTAGCATGATAAAGAAGATTCAAAGAGAGTGAGATGCCAGCTCCTTTCATTCAGTCAGTAGCTTCAAACATTTCTGGTATATGAATAACATGATGTTTTTCAATGGCAAAAATCAATGAATATTGTAAATGCACAAACAGTAATTTCTCCGCATTGCAAGGTGCAATTCTGAAATTTTTTGCTTTTTCCTGCTCCTCTTAGCATGATAAAGAAGATTCAAAGAGAGTGAGATGCCAGCTCCTTTCATTCAGTCAGTAGCTTCAATCATTTCTGGACGTTTTTCAATGGCAAAAATCATTGAATATTGTAAATGCACAAACAGTAATTTCTCCGCATTGCAAGGTGCAATTCTGAAATTTTTTGCTTTTTCCTGCTCCTCTTAGCATGATAAAGAAGATTCAAAGAGAGTGAGATGCCAGCTCCTTTCATTCAGTCAGTAGCTTCAATCATTTCTGGAATATGAATAACATGATGTTTTTCAATGGCAAAAATCAATGAATATTGTAAATGCACAAACAGTAATTTCTCCGCATTGCAAGGTGCAATTCTGAAATTTTTTGCTTTTTCCTGCTCCTCTTAGCATGATAAAGAAGATTCAAAGAGAGTGAGATGCCAGCTCCTTTCATTCAGTCAGTAGCTTCAATCATTTCTGGACGTTTTTCAATGGCAAAAATCAATGAATATTGTAAATGCACAAACAGTAATTTCTCCGCATTGCAAGATGCAATTCTGAAATTTTTTGCTTTTTCCTGCTCCTCTTAGCATGATAAACAAGATTCAAAGAGAGTGAGATGCCAGCTCCTTTCATTCAGTCAGTAGCTTCAATCATTTCTGGACGTTTTTCAATGGCAAAAATCAATGAATATTGTAAATGCACAAACAGTAATTTCTCCGCATTGCAAGGTGCAATTCTGAAATTTTTTGCTTTTTCCTGCTCCTCTTAGCATGATAAAGAAGATTCAAAGAGAGTGAGATGCCAGCTCCTTTCATTCAGTCAGTAGCTACAATCATTTCTGGACGTTTTTCAATGGCAAAAATCAATGAATATTGTAAATACACAAACAGTAATTTCTCCGCATTGCAAGGTGCAATTCTGAAATTTTTTGCTTTTTCCTGCTCCTCTTAGCATGATAAAGAAGATTCAAAGAGAGTGAGATGCCAGCTCCTTTCATTCAGTTAGTAGCTTCAAACATTTCTGGTATATGAATAACATGATGTTTTTCAATGGCAAAAATCAATGAATATTGTAAATGCACAAACAGTAATTTCTCCGCATTGCAAGGTGCAATTCTGAGATTTTTTGCTTTTTCCTGCTCCTCTTAGCATGATAAAGAAGATTCAAAGAGAGTGAGATGCCAGCTCCTTTCATTCAGTCAGTAGCTTCAATCATTTCTGGACGTTTTTCAATGGCAAAAATCATTGAATATTGTAAATGCACAAACAGTAATTTCTCCGCATTGCAAGGTGCAATTCTGAAATTTTTTGCTTTTTCCTGCTCCTCTTAGCATGATAAAGAAGATTCAAAGAGACTGAGATGCCAGCTCCTTTCATTCAGTCAGTAGCTTCAATCATTTCTGGAATATGAATAACATGATGTTTTTCAATGGCAAAAATCAATGAATATTGTAAATGCACAAACAGTAATTTCTCCGCATTGCAAGGTGCAATTCTGAAATTTTTTGCTTTTTCCTGCTCCTCTTAGCATGATAAAGAAGATTCAAAGAGAGTGAGATGCCAGCTCCTTTCATTCAGTCAGTAGCTTCAATCATTTCTGGACGTTTTTCAATGGCAAAAATCAATGAATATTGTAAATGCACAAACAGTAATTTCTCCGCATTGCAAGGTGCAATTCTGAAATTTTTTGCTTTTTCCTGCTCCTCTTAGCATGTTAAAGAAGATTCAAAGAGAGTGAGATGCCAGCTCCTTTCATTCAGTCAGTAGCTACAATCATTTCTGGACGTTTTTCAATGGCAAAAATCAATGAATATTGTAAATGCACAAACAGTAATTTCTCCGCATTGCAAGGTGCAATTCTGAAATTTTTTGCTTTTTCCTGCTCCTCTTAGCATGATAAAGAAGATTCAAAGAGAGTGAGATGCCAGCTCCTTTCATTCAGTCAGTAGCTTCAAACATTTCTGGTATATGAATAACATGATGTTTTTCAATGGCAAAAATCAATGAATATTGTAAATGCACAAACAGTAATTTCTCCGCATTGCAAGGTGCAATTCTGAAATTTTTTGCTTTTTCCTGCTCCTCTTAGCATGATAAAGAAGATTCAAAGAGAGTGAGATGCCAGCTCCTTTCATTCAGTCAGTAGCTTCAATCATTTCTGGACGTTTTTCAATGGCAAAAATCATTGAATATTGTAAATGCACAAACAGTAATTTCTCCGCATTGCAAGGTGCAATTCTGAAATTTTTTGCTTTTTCCTGCTCCTCTTAGCATGATAAAGAAGATTCAAAGAGAGTGAGATGCCAGCTCCTTTCATTCAGTCAGTAGCTTCAATCATTTCTGGAATATGAATAACATGATGTTTTTCAATGGCAAAAATCAATGAATATTGTAAATGCACAAACAGTAATTTCTCCGCATTGCAAGGTGCAATTCTGAGATTTTTTGCTTTTTCCTGCTCCTCTTAGCATGATAAAGAAGATTCAAAGAGAGTGAGATGCCAGCTCCTTTCATTCAGTCAGTAGCTTCAATCATTTCTGGACGTTTTTCAATGGCAAAAATCATTGAATATTGTAAATGCACAAACAGTAATTTCTCCGCATTGCAAGGTGCAATTCTGAAATTTTTTGCTTTTTCCTGCTCCTCAGCATGATAAAGAAGATTCAAAGAGAGTGAGATGCCAGCTCCTTTCATTCAGTCAGTAGCTTCAATCATTTCTGGAATATGAATAACATGATGTTTTTCAATGGCAAAAATCAATGAATATTGTAAATGCACAAACAGTAATTTCTCCGCATTGCAAGGTGCAATTCTGAAATTTTTTGCTTTTTCCTGCTCCTCTTAGCATGATAAAGAAGATTCAAAGAGAGTGAGATGCCAGCTCCTTTCATTCAGTCAGTAGCTTCAATCATTTCTGGACGTTTTTCAATGGCAAAAATCATTGAATATTGTAAATGCACAAACAGTAATTTCTCCGCATTGCAAGGTGCAATTCTGAAATTTTTTGCTTTTTCCTGCTCCTCTTAGCATGATAAAGAAGATTCAAAGAGAGTGAGATGCCAGCTCCTTTCATTCAGTCAGTAGCTTCAATCATTTCTGGAATATGAATAACATGATGTTTTTCAATGGCAAAAATCAATGAATATTGTAAATGCACAAACAGTAATTTCTCCGCATTGCAAGGTGCAATTCTGAAATTTTTTGCTTTTTTCTGCTCCTCTTAGCATGATAAAGAAGACTCAAAGAGAGTGAGATGCCAGCTCCTTTCATTCAGTCAGTAGCTTCAAACATTTCTGGTATATGAATAACATGATGTTTTTCAATGGCAAAAATCAATGAATATTGTAAATGCACAAACAGTAATTTCTCCGCATTGCAAGGTGCAATTCTGAAATTTTTTGCTTTTTCCTGCTCCTCTTAGCATGATAAAGAAGATTCAAAGAGTGAGATGCCAGCTCCTTTCATTCAGTCAGTAGCTTCAATCATTTCTGGACGTTTTTCAATGGCAAAAATCAATGAATATTGTAAATGCACAAACAGTAATTTCTCCGCATTGCAAGGTGCAATTCTGAAATTTTTTGCTTTTTCCTGCTCCTCTTAGCATGATAAACAAGATTCAAAGAGAGTGAGATGCCAGCTCCTTTCATTCAGTCAGTAGCTTCAATCATTTCTGGACGTTTTTCAATGGCAAAAATCAATGAATATTGTAAATGCACAAACAGTAATTTCTCCGCATTGCAAGGTGCAATTCTGAAATTTTTTGCTTTTTCCTGCTCCTCTTAGCATGATAAAGAAGATTCAAAGAGAGTGAGATGCCAGCTCCTTTCATTCAGTCAGTAGCTACAATCATTTCTGGACGTTTTTCAATGGCAAAAATCAATGAATATTGTAAATGCACAAACAGTAATTTCTCCGCATTGCAAGGTGCAATTCTGAAATTTTTTGCTTTTTCCTGCTCCTCTTAGCATGATAAAGAAGATTCAAAGAGAGTGAGATGCCAGCTCCTTTCATTCAGTCAGTAGCTTCAAACATTTCTGGTATATGAATAACATGATGTTTTTCAATGGCAAAAATCAATGAATATTGTAAATGCACAAACAGTAATTTCTCCGCATTGCAAGGTGCAATTCTGAAATTTTTTGCTTTTTCCTGCTCCTCTTAGCATGATAAAGAAGATTCAAAGAGAGTGAGATGCCAGCTCCTTTCATTCAGTCAGTAGCTTCAATCATTTCTGGACGTTTTTCAATGGCAAAAATCATTGAATATTGTAAATGCACAAACAGTAATTTCTCCGCATTGCAAGGTGCAATTCTGAAATTTTTTGCTTTTTCCTGCTCCTCTTAGCATGATAAAGAAGATTCAAAGAGAGTGAGATGCCAGCTCCTTTCATTCAGTCAGTAGCTTCAATCATTTCTGGAATATGAATAACATGATGTTTTTCAATGGCAAAAATCAATGAATATTGTAAATGCACAAACAGTAATTTCTCCGCATTGCAAGGTGCAATTCTGAAATTTTTTGCTTTTTCCTGCTCCTCTTAGCATGATAAAGAAGATTCAAAGAGAGTGAGATGCCAGCTCCTTTCATTCAGTCAGTAGCTTCAATCATTTCTGGACGTTTTTCAATGGCAAAAATCAATGAATATTGTAAATGCACAAACAGTAATTTCTCCGCATTGCAAGATGCAATTCTGAAATTTTTTGCTTTTTCCTGCTCCTCTTAGCATGATAAACAAGATTCAAAGAGAGTGAGATGCCAGCTCCTTTCATTCAGTCAGTAGCTTCAATCATTTCTGGACGTTTTTCAATGGCAAAAATCAATGAATATTGTAAATGCACAAACAGTAATTTCTCCGCATTGCAAGGTGCAATTCTGAAATTTTTTGCTTTTTCCTGCTCCTCTTAGCATGATAAAGAAGATTCAAAGAGAGTGAGATGCCAGCTCCTTTCATTCAGTCAGTAGCTACAATCATTTCTGGACGTTTTTCAATGGCAAAAATCAATGAATATTGTAAATACACAAACAGTAATTTCTCCGCATTGCAAGGTGCAATTCTGAAATTTTTTGCTTTTTCCTGCTCCTCTTAGCATGATAAAGAAGATTCAAAGAGAGTGAGATGCCAGCTCCTTTCATTCAGTCAGTAGCTTCAAACATTTCTGGTATATGAATAACATGATGTTTTTCAATGGCAAAAATCAATGAATATTGTAAATGCACAAACAGTAATTTCTCCGCATTGCAAGGTGCAATTCTGAGATTTTTTGCTTTTTCCTGCTCCTCTTAGCATGATAAAGAAGATTCAAAGAGAGTGAGATGCCAGCTCCTTTCATTCAGTCAGTAGCTTCAATCATTTCTGGACGTTTTTCAATGGCAAAAATCATTGAATATTGTAAATGCACAAACAGTAATTTCTCCGCATTGCAAGGTGCAATTCTGAAATTTTTTGCTTTTTCCTGCTCCTCTTAGCATGATAAAGAAGATTCAAAGAGACTGAGATGCCAGCTCCTTTCATTCAGTCAGTAGCTTCAATCATTTCTGGAATATGAATAACATGATGTTTTTCAATGGCAAAAATCAATGAATATTGTAAATGCACAAACAGTAATTTCTCCGCATTGCAAGGTGCAATTCTGAAATTTTTTGCTTTTTCCTGCTCCTCTTAGCATGATAAAGAAGATTCAAAGAGAGTGAGATGCCAGCTCCTTTCATTCAGTCAGTAGCTTCAATCATTTCTGGACGTTTTTCAATGGCAAAAATCAATGAATATTGTAAATGCACAAACAGTAATTTCTCCGCATTGCAAGGTGCAATTCTGAAATTTTTTGCTTTTTCCTGCTCCTCTTAGCATGTTAAAGAAGATTCAAAGAGAGTGAGATGCCAGCTCCTTTCATTCAGTCAGTAGCTACAATCATTTCTGGACGTTTTTCAATGGCAAAAATCAATGAATATTGTAAATGCACAAACAGTAATTTCTCCGCATTGCAAGGTGCAATTCTGAAATTTTTTGCTTTTTCCTGCTCCTCTTAGCATGATAAAGAAGATTCAAAGAGAGTGAGATGCCAGCTCCTTTCATTCAGTCAGTAGCTTCAAACATTTCTGGTATATGAATAACATGATGTTTTTCAATGGCAAAAATCAATGAATATTGTAAATGCACAAACAGTAATTTCTCCGCATTGCAAGGTGCAATTCTGAAATTTTTTGCTTTTTCCTGCTCCTCTTAGCATGATAAAGAAGATTCAAAGAGAGTGAGATGCCAGCTCCTTTCATTCAGTCAGTAGCTTCAATCATTTCTGGACGTTTTTCAATGGCAAAAATCATTGAATATTGTAAATGCACAAACAGTAATTTCTCCGCATTGCAAGGTGCAATTCTGAAATTTTTTGCTTTTTCCTGCTCCTCTTAGCATGATAAAGAAGATTCAAAGAGAGTGAGATGCCAGCTCCTTTCATTCAGTCAGTAGCTTCAATCATTTCTGGAATATGAATAACATGATGTTTTTCAATGGCAAAAATCAATGAATATTGTAAATGCACAAACAGTAATTTCTCCGCATTGCAAGGTGCAATTCTGAGATTTTTTGCTTTTTCCTGCTCCTCTTAGCATGATAAAGAAGATTCAAAGAGAGTGAGATGCCAGCTCCTTTCATTCAGTCAGTAGCTTCAATCATTTCTGGACGTTTTTCAATGGCAAAAATCATTGAATATTGTAAATGCACAAACAGTAATTTCTCCGCATTGCAAGGTGCAATTCTGAAATTTTTTGCTTTTTCCTGCTCCTCTTAGCATGATAAAGAAGATTCAAAGAGAGTGAGATGCCAGCTCCTTTCATTCAGTCAGTAGCTTCAATCATTTCTGGAATATGAATAACATGATGTTTTTCAATGGCAAAAATCAATGAATATTGTAAATGCACAAACAGTAATTTCTCCGCATTGCAAGGTGCAATTCTGAGATTTTTTGCTTTTTCCTGCTCCTCTTAGCATGATAAAGAAGATTCAAAGAGAGTGAGATGCCAGCTCCTTTCATTCAGTCAGTAGCTTCAATCATTTCTGGACGTTTTTCAATGGCAAAAATCATTGAATATTGTAAATGCACAAACAGTAATTTCTCCGCATTGCAAGGTGCAATTCTGAAATTTTTTGCTTTTTCCTGCTCCTCAGCATGATAAAGAAGATTCAAAGAGAGTGAGATGCCAGCTCCTTTCATTCAGTCAGTAGCTTCAATCATTTCTGGAATATGAATAACATGATGTTTTTCAATGGCAAAAATCAATGAATATTGTAAATGCACAAACAGTAATTTCTCCGCATTGCAAGGTGCAATTCTGAAATTTTTTGCTTTTTCCTGCTCCTCTTAGCATGATAAAGAAGATTCAAAGAGAGTGAGATGCCAGCTCCTTTCATTCAGTCAGTAGCTTCAATCATTTCTGGACGTTTTTCAATGGCAAAAATCATTGAATATTGTAAATGCACAAACAGTAATTTCTCCGCATTGCAAGGTGCAATTCTGAAATTTTTTGCTTTTTCCTGCTCCTCTTAGCATGATAAAGAAGATTCAAAGAGAGTGAGATGCCAGCTCCTTTCATTCAGTCAGTAGCTTCAATCATTTCTGGAATATGAATAACATGATGTTTTTCAATGGCAAAAATCAATGAATATTGTAAATGCACAAACAGTAATTTCTCCGCATTGCAAGGTGCAATTCTGAAATTTTTTGCTTTTTCCTGCTCCTCTTAGCATGATAAAGAAGATTCAAAGAGAGTGAGATGTCAGCTCCTTTCATTCAGTCAGTAGCTTCAATCATTTCTGGACGTTTTTCAATGGCAAAAATCATTGAATATTGTAAATGCACAAACAGTAATTTCTCCGCATTGCAAGGTGCAATTCTGAAATTTTTTGCTTTTTCCTGCTCCTCTTAGCATGATAAAGAAGATTCAAAGAGAGTGAGATGCCAGCTCCTTTCATTCAGTCAGTAGCTTCAATCATTTCTGGTATATGAATAACATGATGTTTTTCAATGGCAAAAATCAATGAATATTGTAAATGCACAAACAGTAATTTCTCCGCATTGCAAGGTGCAATTCTGAAATTTTTTGCTTTTTCCTGCTCCTCTTAGCATGATAAAGAAGATTCAAAGAGAGTGAGATGCCAGCTCCTTTCATTCAGTCAGTAGCTTCAATCATTTCTGGACGTTTTTCAATGGCAAAAATCAATGAATATTGTAAATGCACAAACAGTAATTTCTCCGCATTGCAAGGTGCAATTCTGAAATTTTTTGCTTTTTCCTGCTCCTCTTAGCATGATAAAGAAGATTCAAAGAGAGTGAGATGCCAGCTCCTTTCATTCAGTCAGTAGCTTCAATCATTTCTGGACGTTTTTCAATGGCAAAAATCAATGAATATTGTAAATGCACAAACAGTAATTTCTCCGCATTGCAAGGTGCAATTCTGAAATTTTTTGCTTTTTCCTGCTCCTCTTAGCATGATAAAGAAGATTCAAAGAGAGTGAGATGCCAGCTCCTTTCATTCAGTCAGTAGCTTCAATCATTTCTGGACGTTTTTCAATGGCAAAAATAAATGAATATTGTAAATGCACAAACAGTAATTTCTCCGCATTGCAAGGTGCAATTCTGAAATTTTTTGCTTTTTCCTGCTCCTCTTAGCATGATAAAGAAGATTCAAAGAGAGTGAGATGCCAGCTCCTTTCATTCAGTCAGTAGCTTCAAACATTTCTGGTATATGAATAACATGGTTTTTCAATGGCAAAAATCAATGAATATTGTAAATGCACAAACAGTAATTTCTCCGCATTGCAAGGTGCAATTCTGAAATTTTTTGCTTTTTCCTGCTCCTCTTAGCATGATAAAGAAGATTCAAAGAGAGTGAGATGCCAGCTCCTTTCATTCAGTCAGTAGCTTCAAACATTTCTGGTATATGAATAACATGATGTTTTTCAATGGCAAAAATCAATGAATATTGTAAATGCACAAACAGTAATTTCTCCGCATTGCAAGGTGCAATTCTGAAATTTTTTGCTTTTTCCTGCTCCTCTTAGCATGATAAAGAAGATTCAAAGAGAGTGAGATGCCAGCTCCTTTCATTCAGTCAGTAGCTTCAATCATTTCTGGACGTTTTTCAATGGCAAAAATCATTGAATATTGTAAATGCACAAACAGTAATTTCTCCGCATTGCAAGGTGCAATTCTGAAATTTTTTGCTTTTTCCTGCTCCTCTTAGCATGATAAAGAAGATTCAAAGAGAGTGAGATGCCAGCTCCTTTCATTCAGTCAGTAGCTTCAATCATTTCTGGAATATGAATAACATGATGTTTTTCAATGGCAAAAATCAATGAATATTGTAAATGCACAAACAGTAATTTCTCCGCATTGCAAGGTGCAATTCTGAAATTTTTTGCTTTTTCCTGCTCCTCTTAGCATGATAAAGAAGATTCAAAGAGAGTGAGATGCCAGCTCCTTTCATTCAGTCAGTAGCTTCAATCATTTCTGGACGTTTTTCAATGGCAAAAATCAATGAATATTGTAAATGCACAAACAGTAATTTCTCCGCATTGCAAGGTGCAATTCTGAAATTTTTTGCTTTTTCCTGCTCCTCTTAGCATGATAAAGAAGATTCAAAGAGAGTGAGATGCCAGCTCCTTTCATTCAGTCAGTAGCTTCAATCATTTCTGGACGTTTTTCAATGGCAAAAATCAATGAATATTGTAAATGCACAAACAGTAATTTCTCCGCATTGCAAGGTGCAATTCTGAAATTTTTTGCTTTTTCCTGCTCCTCTTAGCATGATAAAGAAGATTCAAAGAGAGTGAGATGCCAGCTCCTTTCATTCAGTCAGTAGCTTCAATCATTTCTGGACGTTTTTCAATGGCAAAAATCATTGAATATTGTAAATGCACAAACAGTAATTTCTCCGCATTGCAAGGTGCAATTCTGAAATTTTTTGCTTTTTCCTGCTCCTCAGCATGATAAAGAAGATTCAAAGAGAGTGAGATGCCAGCTCCTTTCATTCAGTCAGTAGCTTCAATCATTTCTGGAATATGAATAACATGATGTTTTTCAATGGCAAAAATCAATGAATATTGTAAATGCACAAACAGTAATTTCTCCGCATTGCAAGGTGCAATTCTGAAATTTTTTGCTTTTTCCTGCTCCTCTTAGCATGATAAAGAAGATTCAAAGAGAGTGAGATGCCAGCTCCTTTCATTCAGTCAGTAGCTTCAATCATTTCTGGACGTTTTTCAATGGCAAAAATCATTGAATATTGTAAATGCACAAACAGTAATTTCTCCGCATTGCAAGGTGCAATTCTGAAATTTTTTGCTTTTTCCTGCTCCTCTTAGCATGATAAAGAAGATTCAAAGAGAGTGAGATGCCAGCTCCTTTCATTCAGTCAGTAGCTTCAATCATTTCTGGAATATGAATAACATGATGTTTTTCAATGGCAAAAATCAATGAATATTGTAAATGCACAAACAGTAATTTCTCCGCATTGCAAGGTGCAATTCTGAAATTTTTTGCTTTTTCCTGCTCCTCTTAGCATGATAAAGAAGATTCAAAGAGAGTGAGATGTCAGCTCCTTTCATTCAGTCAGTAGCTTCAATCATTTCTGGACGTTTTTCAATGGCAAAAATCATTGAATATTGTAAATGCACAAACAGTAATTTCTCCGCATTGCAAGGTGCAATTCTGAAATTTTTTGCTTTTTCCTGCTCCTCTTAGCATGATAAAGAAGATTCAAAGAGAGTGAGATGCCAGCTCCTTTCATTCAGTCAGTAGCTTCAATCATTTCTGGTATATGAATAACATGATGTTTTTCAATGGCAAAAATCAATGAATATTGTAAATGCACAAACAGTAATTTCTCCGCATTGCAAGGTGCAATTCTGAAATTTTTTGCTTTTTCCTGCTCCTCTTAGCATGATAAAGAAGATTCAAAGAGAGTGAGATGCCAGCTCCTTTCATTCAGTCAGTAGCTTCAATCATTTCTGGACGTTTTTCAATGGCAAAAATCAATGAATATTGTAAATGCACAAACAGTAATTTCTCCGCATTGCAAGGTGCAATTCTGAAATTTTTTGCTTTTTCCTGCTCCTCTTAGCATGATAAAGAAGATTCAAAGAGAGTGAGATGCCAGCTCCTTTCATTCAGTCAGTAGCTTCAATCATTTCTGGACGTTTTTCAATGGCAAAAATCAATGAATATTGTAAATGCACAAACAGTAATTTCTCCGCATTGCAAGGTGCAATTCTGAAATTTTTTGCTTTTTCCTGCTCCTCTTAGCATGATAAAGAAGATTCAAAGAGAGTGAGATGCCAGCTCCTTTCATTCAGTCAGTAGCTTCAATCATTTCTGGACGTTTTTCAATGGCAAAAATAAATGAATATTGTAAATGCACAAACAGTAATTTCTCCGCATTGCAAGGTGCAATTCTGAAATTTTTTGCTTTTTCCTGCTCCTCTTAGCATGATAAAGAAGATTCAAAGAGAGTGAGATGCCAGCTCCTTTCATTCAGTCAGTAGCTTCAAACATTTCTGGTATATGAATAACATGGTTTTTCAATGGCAAAAATCAATGAATATTGTAAATGCACAAACAGTAATTTCTCCGCATTGCAAGGTGCAATTCTGAAATTTTTTGCTTTTTCCTGCTCCTCTTAGCATGATAAAGAAGATTCAAAGAGAGTGAGATGCCAGCTCCTTTCATTCAGTCAGTAGCTTCAAACATTTCTGGTATATGAATAACATGATGTTTTTCAATGGCAAAAATCAATGAATATTGTAAATGCACAAACAGTAATTTCTCCGCATTGCAAGGTGCAATTCTGAAATTTTTTGCTTTTTCCTGCTCCTCTTAGCATGATAAAGAAGATTCAAAGAGAGTGAGATGCCAGCTCCTTTCATTCAGTCAGTAGCTTCAATCATTTCTGGACGTTTTTCAATGGCAAAAATCATTGAATATTGTAAATGCACAAACAGTAATTTCTCCGCATTGCAAGGTGCAATTCTGAAATTTTTTGCTTTTTCCTGCTCCTCTTAGCATGATAAAGAAGATTCAAAGAGAGTGAGATGCCAGCTCCTTTCATTCAGTCAGTAGCTTCAATCATTTCTGGAATATGAATAACATGATGTTTTTCAATGGCAAAAATCAATGAATATTGTAAATGCACAAACAGTAATTTCTCCGCATTGCAAGGTGCAATTCTGAAATTTTTTGCTTTTTCCTGCTCCTCTTAGCATGATAAAGAAGATTCAAAGAGAGTGAGATGCCAGCTCCTTTCATTCAGTCAGTAGCTTCAATCATTTCTGGACGTTTTTCAATGGCAAAAATCAATGAATATTGTAAATGCACAAACAGTAATTTCTCCGCATTGCAAGGTGCAATTCTGAAATTTTTTGCTTTTTCCTGCTCCTCTTAGCATGATAAAGAAGATTCAAAGAGAGTGAGATGCCAGCTCCTTTCATTCAGTCAGTAGCTTCAATCATTTCTGGACGTTTTTCAATGGCAAAAATCAATGAATATTGTAAATGCACAAACAGTAATTTCTCCGCATTGCAAGGTGCAATTCTGAAATTTTTTGCTTTTTCCTGCTCCTCTTAGCATGATAAAGAAGATTCAAAGAGAGTGAGATGCCAGCTCCTTTCATTCAGTCAGTAGCTTCAATCATTTCTGGACGTTTTTCAATGGCAAAAATAAATGAATATTGTAAATGCACAAACAGTAATTTCTCCGCATTGCAAGGTGCAATTCTGAAATTTTTTGCTTTTTCCTGCTCCTCTTAGCATGATAAAGAAGATTCAAAGAGAGTGAGATGCCAGCTCCTTTCATTCAGTCAGTAGCTTCAAACATTTCTGGTATATGAATAACATGGTTTTTCAATGGCAAAAATCAATGAATATTGTAAATGCACAAACAGTAATTTCTCCGCATTGCAAGGTGCAATTCTGAAATTTTTTGCTTTTTCCTGCTCCTCTTAGCATGATAAAGAAGATTCAAAGAGAGTGAGATGCCAGCTCCTTTCATTCAGTCAGTAGCTTCAAACATTTCTGGTATATGAATAACATGATGTTTTTCAATGGCAAAAATCAATGAATATTGTAAATGCACAAACAGTAATTTCTCCGCATTGCAAGGTGCAATTCTGAAATTTTTTGCTTTTTCCTGCTCCTCTTAGCATGATAAAGAAGATTCAAAGAGAGTGAGATGCCAGCTCCTTTCATTCAGTCAGTAGCTTCAATCATTTCTGGACGTTTTTCAATGGCAAAAATCATTGAATATTGTAAATGCACAAACAGTAATTTCTCCGCATTGCAAGGTGCAATTCTGAAATTTTTTGCTTTTTCCTGCTCCTCTTAGCATGATAAAGAAGATTCAAAGAGAGTGAGATGCCAGCTCCTTTCATTCAGTCAGTAGCTTCAATCATTTCTGGAATATGAATAACATGATGTTTTTCAATGGCAAAAATCAATGAATATTGTAAATGCACAAACAGTAATTTCTCCGCATTGCAAGGTGCAATTCTGAAATTTTTTGCTTTTTCCTGCTCCTCTTAGCATGATAAAGAAGATTCAAAGAGAGTGAGATGCCAGCTCCTTTCATTCAGTCAGTAGCTTCAATCATTTCTGGACATTTTTCAATGGCAAAAATCAATGAATATTGTAAATGCACAAACAGTAATTTCTCCGCATTGCAAGGTGCAATTCTGAAATTTTTTGCTTTTTCCTGCTCCTCTTAGCATGATAAAGAAGATTCAAAGAGAGTGAGATGCCAGCTCCTTTCATTCAGTCAGTAGCTTCAATCATTTCTGGACGTTTTTCAATGGCAAAAATAAATGAATATTGTAAATGCACAAACAGTAATTTCTCCGCATTGCAAGGTGCAATTCTGAAATTTTTTGCTTTTTCCTGCTCCTCTTAGCATGATAAAGAAGATTCAAAGAGAGTGAGATGCCAGCTCCTTTCATTCAGTCAGTAGCTTCAAACATTTCTGGTATATGAATAACATTCTGTTTTTCAATGGCAAAAATCAATGAATATTGTAAATGCACAAACAGTAATTTCTCCGCATTGCAAGGTGCAATTCTGAAATTTTTTGCTTTTTCCTGCTCCTCTTAGCATGATAAAGAAGATTCAAAGAGAGTGAGATGCCAGCTCCTTTCATTCAGTCAGTAGCTTCAAACATTTCTGGTATATGAATAACATGATGTTTTTCAATGGCAAAAATCAATGAATATTGTAAATGCACAAACAGTAATTTCTCCGCATTGCAAGGTGCAATTCTGAAATTTTTTGCTTTTTCCTGCTCCTCTTAGCATGATAAAGAAGATTCAAAGAGAGTGAGATGCCAGCTCCTTTCATTCAGTCAGTAGCTTCAATCATTTCTGGACGTTTTTCAATGGCAAAAATCATTGAATATTGTAAATGCACAAACAGTAATTTCTCCGCATTGCAAGGTGCAATTCTGAAATTTTTTGCTTTTTCCTGCTCCTCTTAGCATGATAAAGAAGATTCAAAGAGAGTGAGATGCCAGCTCCTTTCATTCAGTCAGTAGCTTCAATCATTTCTGGAATATGAATAACATGATGTTTTTCAATGGCAAAAATCAATGAATATTGTAAATGCACAAACAGTAATTTCTCCGCATTGCAAGGTGCAATTCTGAAATTTTTTGCTTTTTCCTGCTCCTCTTAGCATGATAAAGAAGATTCAAAGAGAGTGAGATGCCAGCTCCTTTCATTCAGTCAGTAGCTTCAATCATTTCTGGACGTTTTTCAATGGCAAAAATCATTGAATATTGTAAATGCACAAACAGTAATTTCTCCGCATTGCAAGGTGCAATTCTGAAATTTTTTGCTTTTTCCTGCTCCTCTTAGCATGATAAAGAAGATTCAAAGAGAGTGAGATGCCAGCTCCTTTCATTCAGTCAGTAGCTTCAATCATTTCTGGTATATGAATAACATGATGTTTTTCAATGGCAAAAATCAATGAATATTGTAAATGCACAAACAGTAATTTCTCCGCATTGCAAGGTGCAATTCTGAAATTTTTTGCTTTTTCCTGCTCCTCTTAGCATGATAAAGAAGATTCAAAGAGAGTGAGATGCCAGCTCCTTTCATTCAGTCAGTAGCTTCAATCATTTCTGGACGTTTTTCAATGGCAAAAATCAATGAATATTGTAAATGCACAAACAGTAATTTCTCCGCATTGCAAGGTGCAATTCTGAAATTTTTTGCTTTTTCCTGCTCCTCTTAGCGTGATAAACAAGATTCAAAGAGAGTGAGATGCCAGCTCTTTTCATTCAGTCAGTAGCTTCAATCATTTCTGGACGTTTTTCAATGGCAAAAATCAATGAATATTGTAAATGCACAAACAGTAATTTCTCCGCATTGCAAGGTGCAATTCTGAAATTTTTTGCTTTTTCCTGCTCCTCTTAGCATGATAAAGAAGATTCAAAGAGAGTGAGATGCCAGCTCCTTTCATTCAGTCAGTAGCTTCAAACATTTCTGGTATATGAATAACATGATGTTTTTCAATGGCAAAAATCAATGAATATTGTAAATGCACAAACAGTAATTTCTCCGCATTGCAAGGTGCAATTCTGAAATTTTTTGCTTTTTCCTGCTCCTCTTAGCATGATAAAGAAGATTCAAAGAGAGTGAGATGCCAGCTCCTTTCATTCAGTCAGTAGCTTCAATCATTTCTGGACGTTTTTCAATGGCAAAAATCATTGAATATTGTAAATGCACAAACAGTAATTTCTCCGCATTGCAAGGTGCAATTCTGAAATTTTTTGCTTTTTCCTGCTCCTCTTAGCATGATAAAGAAGATTCAAAGAGAGTGAGATGCCAGCTCCTTTCATTCAGTCAGTAGCTTCAATCATTTCTGGAATATGAATAACATGATGTTTTTCAATGGCAAAAATCAATGAATATTGTAAATGCACAAACAGTAATTTCTCCGCATTGCAAGGTGCAATTCTGAAATTTTTTGCTTTTTCCTGCTCCTCTTAGCATGATAAAGATTCAAAGAGAGTGAGATGCCAGCTCCTTTCATTCAGTCAGTAGCTTCAATCATTTCTGGACGTTTTTCAATGGCAAAAATCATTGAATATTGTAAATGCACAAACAGTAATTTCTCCGCATTGCAAGGTGCAATTCTGAAATTTTTTGCTTTTTCCTGCTCCTCTTAGCATGATAAAGAAGATTCAAAGAGAGTGAGATGCCAGCTCCTTTCATTCAGTCAGTAGCTTCAATCATTTCTGGTATATGAATAACATGATGTTTTTCAATGGCAAAAATCAATGAATATTGTAAATGCACAAACAGTAATTTCTCCGCATTGCAAGGTGCAATTCTGAAATTTTTTGCTTTTTCCTGCTCCTCTTAGCATGATAAAGAAGATTCAAAGAGAGTGAGATGCCAGCTCCTTTCATTCAGTCAGTAGCTTCAATCATTTCTGGACGTTTTTCAATGGCAAAAATCAATGAATATTGTAAATGCACAAACAGTAATTTCTCCGCATTGCAAGGTGCAATTCTGAAATTTTTTGCTTTTTCCTGCTCCTCTTAGCGTGATAAACAAGATTCAAAGAGAGTGAGATGCCAGCTCTTTTCATTCAGTCAGTAGCTTCAATCATTTCTGGACGTTTTTCAATGGCAAAAATCAATGAATATTGTAAATGCACAAACAGTAATTTCTCCGCATTGCAAGGTGCAATTCTGAAATTTTTTGCTTTTTCCTGCTCCTCTTAGCATGATAAAGAAGATTCAAAGAGAGTGAGATGCCAGCTCCTTTCATTCAGTCAGTAGCTTCAAACATTTCTGGTATATGAATAACATGATGTTTTTCAATGGCAAAAATCAATGAATATTGTAAATGCACAAACAGTAATTTCTCCGCATTGCAAGGTGCAATTCTGAAATTTTTTGCTTTTTCCTGCTCCTCTTAGCATGATAAAGAAGATTCAAAGAGAGTGAGATGCCAGCTCCTTTCATTCAGTCAGTAGCTTCAATCATTTCTGGACGTTTTTCAATGGCAAAAATCATTGAATATTGTAAATGCACAAACAGTAATTTCTCCGCATTGCAAGGTGCAATTCTGAAATTTTTTGCTTTTTCCTGCTCCTCTTAGCATGATAAAGAAGATTCAAAGAGAGTGAGATGCCAGCTCCTTTCATTCAGTCAGTAGCTTCAATCATTTCTGGACGTTTTTCAATGGCAAAAATCAATGAATATTGTAAATGCACAAACAGTAATTTCTCCGCATTGCAAGGTGCAATTCTGAAATTTTTTGCTTTTTCCTGCTCCTCTTAGCATGATAAAGAAGATTCAAAGAGAGTGAGATGCCAGCTCCTTTCATTCAGTCAGTAGCTTCAATCATTTCTGGACGTTTTTCAATGGCAAAAATCAATGAATATTGTAAATGCACAAACAGTAATTTCTCCGCATTGCAAGGTGCAATTCTGAAATTTTTTGCTTTTTCCTGCTCCTCTTAGCATGATAAAGAAGATTCAAAGAGAGTGAGATGCCAGCTCCTTTCATTCAGTCAGTAGCTTCAATCATTTCTGGACGTTTTTCAATGGCAAAAATCAATGAATATTGTAAATGCACAAACAGTAATTTCTCCGCATTGCAAGGTGCAATTCTGAAATTTTTTGCTTTTTCCTGCTCCTCTTAGCATGATAAAGAAGATTCAAAGAGAATGAGATGCCAGCTCCTTTCATTCAGTCAGTAGCTTCAATCATTTCTGGTATATGAATAACATGATGTTTTTCAATGGCAAAAATCAATGAATATTGTAAATGCACAAACAGTAATTTCTCCGCATTGCAAGGTGCAATTCTGAAATTTTTTGCTTTTTCCTGCTCCTCTTAGCATGATAAAGAAGATTCAAAGAGAGTGAGATGCCAGCTCCTTTCATTCAGTCAGTAGCTTCAATCATTTCTGGACGTTTTTCAATGGCAAAAATCAATGAATATTGTAAATGCACAAACAGTAATTTCTCCGCATTGCAAGGTGCAATTCTGAAATTTTTTGCTTTTTCCTGCTCCTCTTAGCATGATAAAAAAGATTCAAAGAGAGTGAGATGCCAGCTCCTTTCATTCAGTCAGTAGCTTCAAACATTTCTGGTATATGAATAACATGATGTTTTTCAATGGCAAAAATCAATGAATATTGTAGATGCACAAACAGTAATTTCTCCGCATTGCAAGGTGCAATTCTGAAATTTTTTGCTTTTTCCTGCTCCTCTTAGCATGATAAAGAAGATTCAAAGAGAGTGAGATGCCAGCTCCTTTCATTCAGTCAGTAGCTTCAATCATTTCTGGACGTTTTTCAATGGCAAAAATCATTGAATATTGTAAATGCACAAACAGTAATTTCTCCGCATTGCAAGGTGCAATTCTGAAATTTTTTGCTTTTTCCTGCTCATCTTAGCATGATAAAGAAGATTCAAAGAGAGTGAGATGCCAGCTCCTTTCATTCAGTCAGTAGCTTCAATCATTTCTGGTATATGAATAACATGATGTTTTTCAATGGCAAAAATCAATGAATATTGTAAATGCACAAACAGTAATTTCTCCGCATTGCAAGGTGCAATTCTGAAATTTTTTGCTTTTTCCTGCTCCTCTTAGCATGATAAACAAGATTCAAAGAGAGTGAGATGCCAGCTCCTTTCATTCAGTCACTAGCTTCAATCATTTCTGGACGTTTTTCAATGGCAAAAATCAATGAATATTGTAAATGCACAAACAGTAATTTCTCCGCATTGCAAGGTGCAATTCTGAAATTTTTTGCTTTTTCCTGCTCCTCTAAGCATGATAAAGAAGATTCAAAGAGAGTGAGATGCCAGCTCCTTTCCTTCAGTCAGTAGCTTCAAACATTTCTGGTATATGAATAACATGATGTTTTTCAATGGCAAAAATCAATGAATATTGTAAATGCACAAACAGTAATTTCTCCGCATTGCAAGGTGCAATTCTGAAATTTTTTGCTTTTTCCTGCTCCTCTTAGCATGATAAAGAAGATTCAAAGAGAGTGAGATGCCAGCTCCTTTCATTCAGTCAGTAGCTTCAATCATTTCTGGTATATGAATAACATGATGTTTTTCAATGGCAAAAATCAATGAATATTGTAAATGCACAAACAGTAATTTCTCCGCATTGCAAGGTGCAATTCTGAAATTTTTTGCTTTTTCCTGCTCCTCTTAGCATGATAAAGAAGATTCAAAGAGAGTGAGATGCCAGCTCCTTTCATTCAGTCAGTAGCTTCAATCATTTCTGGACGTTTTTCAATGGCAAAAATCAATGAATATTGTAAATGCACAAACTAATTTCTCCGCATTGCAAGGTGCAATTCTGAAATTTTTTGCTTTTTCCTGCTCCTCTTAGCGTGATAAACAAGATTCAAAGAGAGTGAGATGCCAGCTCTTTTCATTCAGTCAGTAGCTTCAATCATTTCTGGACGTTTTTCAATGGCAAAAATCAATGAATATTGTAAATGCACAAACAGTAATTTCTCCGCATTGCAAGGTGCAATTCTGAAATTTTTTGCTTTTTCCTGCTCCTCTTAGCATGATAAAGAAGATTCAAAGAGAGTGAGATGCCAGCTCCTTTCATTCAGTCAGTAGCTTCAAACATTTCTGGTATATGAATAACATGATGTTTTTCAATGGCAAAAATCAATGAATATTGTAAATGCACAAACAGTAATTTCTCCGCATTGCAAGGTGCAATTCTGAAATTTTTTGCTTTTTCCTGCTCCTCTTAGCATGATAAAGAAGATTCAAAGAGAGTGAGATGCCAGCTCCTTTCATTCAGTCAGTAGCTTCAATCATTTCTGGACGTTTTTCAATGGCAAAAATCATTGAATATTGTAAATGCACAAACAGTAATTTCTCCGCATTGCAAGGTGCAATTCTTAAATTTTTTGCTTTTTCCTGCTCCTCTTAGCATGATAAAGAAGATTCAAAGAGAGTGAGATGCCAGCTCCTTTCATTCAGTCAGTAGCTTCAATCATTTCTGGAATATGAATAACATGATGTTTTTCAATGGCAAAAATCAATGAATATTGTAAATGCACAAACAGTAATTTCTCCGCATTGCAAGGTGCAATTCTGAAATTTTTTGCTTTTTCCTGCTCCTCTTAGCATGATAAAGAAGATTCAAAGAGAGTGAGATGCCAGCTCCTTTCATTCAGTCAGTAGCTTCAATCATTTCTGGACGTTTTTCAATGGCAAAAATCATTGAATATTGTAAATGCACAAACAGTAATTTCTCCGCATTGCAAGGTGCAATTCTGAAATTTTTTGCTTTTTCCTGCTCCTCTTAGCATGATAAAGAAGATTCAAAGAGAGTGAGATGCCAGCTCCTTTCATTCAGTCAGTAGCTTCAATCATTTCTGGTATATGAATAACATGATGTTTTTCAATGGCAAAAATCAATGAATATTGTAAATGCACAAACAGTAATTTCTCCGCATTGCAAGGTGCAATTCTGAAATTTTTTGCTTTTTCCTGCTCCTCTTAGCATGATAAAGAAGATTCAAAGAGAGTGAGATGCCAGCTCCTTTCATTCAGTCAGTAGCTTCAATCATTTCTGGACGTTTTTCAATGGCAAAAATCAATGAATATTGTAAATGCACAAACTAATTTCTCCCCATTGCAAGGTGCAATTCTGAAATTTTTTGCTTTTTCCTGCTCCTCTTAGCGTGATAAACAAGATTCAAAGAGAGTGTGATGCCAGCTCTTTTCATTCAGTCAGTAGCTTCAATCATTTCTGGACGTTTTTCAATGGCAAAAATCAATGAATATTGTAAATGCACAAACAGTAATTTCTCCGCATTGCAAGGTGCAATTCTGAAATTTTTTGCTTTTTCCTGCTCCTCTTAGCATGATAAAGAAGATTCAAAGAGAGTGAGATGCCAGCTCCTTTCATTCAGTCAGTAGCTTCAAACATTTCTGGTATATGAATAACATGATGTTTTTCAATGGCAAAAATCAATGAATATTGTAAATGCACAAACAGTAATTTCTCCGCATTGCAAGGTGCAATTCTGAAATTTTTTGCTTTTTCCTGCTCCTCTTAGCATGATAAAGAAGATTCAAAGAGAGTGAGATGCCAGCTCCTTTCATTCAGTCAGTAGCTTCAATCATTTCTGGACGTTTTTCAATGGCAAAAATCATTGAATATTGTAAATGCACAAACAGTAATTTCTCCGCATTGCAAGGTGCAATTCTTAAATTTTTTGCTTTTTCCTGCTCCTCTTAGCATGATAAAGAAGATTCAAAGAGAGTGAGATGCCAGCTCCTTTCATTCAGTCAGTAGCTTCAATCATTTCTGGAATATGAATAACATGATGTTTTTCAATGGCAAAAATCAATGAATATTGTAAATGCACAAACAGTAATTTCTCCGCATTGCAAGGTGCAATTCTGAAATTTTTTGCTTTTTCCTGCTCCTCTTAGCATGATAAACAAGATTCAAAGAGAGTGAGATGCCAGCTCCTTTCATTCAGTCAGTAGCTTCAATCATTTCTGGACGTTTTTCAATGGCAAAAATCAATGAATATTGTAAATGCACAAACAGTAATTTCTCCGCATTGCAAGGTGCAATTCTGAAATTTTTTGCTTTTTCCTGCTCCTCTTAGCATGATAAAGAAGATTCAAAGAGAGTGAGATGCCAGCTCCTTTCATTCAGTCAGTAGCTACAATCATTTCTGGACGTTTTTCAATGGCAAAAATCAATGAATATTGTAAATGCACAAACAGTAATTTCTCCGCATTGCAAGGTGCAATTCTGAAATTTTTTGCTTTTTCCTGCTCCTCTTAGCATGATAAAGAAGATTCAAAGAGAGTGAGATGCCAGCTCCTTTCATTCAGTCAGTAGCTTCAAACATTTCTGGTATATGAATAACATGATGTTTTTCAATGGCAAAAATCAATGAATATTGTAAATGCACAAACAGTAATTTCTCCGCATTGCAAGGTGCAATTCTGAAATTTTTTGCTTTTTCCTGCTCCTCTTAGCATGATAAAGAAGATTCAAAGAGAGTGAGATGCCAGCTCCTTTCATTCAGTCAGTAGCTTCAATCATTTCTGGACGTTTTTCAATGGCAAAAATCATTGAATATTGTAAATGCACAAACAGTAATTTCTCCGCATTGCAAGGTGCAATTCTGAAATTTTTTGCTTTTTCCTGCTCCTCTTAGCATGATAAAGAAGATTCAAAGAGAGTGAGATGCCAGCTCCTTTCATTCAGTCAGTAGCTTCAATCATTTCTGGAATATGAATAACATGATGTTTTTCAATGGCAAAAATCAATGAATATTGTAAATGCACAAACAGTAATTTCTCCGCATTGCAAGGTGCAATTCTGAAATTTTTTGCTTTTTCCTGCTCCTCTTAGCATGATAAAGAAGATTCAAAGAGAGTGAGATGCCAGCTCCTTTCATTCAGTCAGTAGCTTCAATCATTTCTGGACGTTTTTCAATGGCAAAAATCATTGAATATTGTAAATGCACAAACAGTAATTTCTCCGCATTGCAAGGTGCAATTCTGAAATTTTTTGCTTTTTCCTGCTCCTCTTCGCATGATAAAGAAGATTCAAAGAGAGTGAGATGCCAGCTCCTTTCATTCAGTCAGTAGCTTCAATCATTTCTGGAATATGAATAACATGATGTTTTTCAATGGCAAAAATCAATGAATATTGTAAATGCACAAACAGTAATTTCTCCGCATTGCAAGGTGCAATTCTGAAATTTTTTGCTTTTTCCTGCTCCTCTTAGCATGATAAAGAAGATTCAAAGAGAGTGAGATGCCAGCTCCTTTCATTCAGTCAGTAGCTTCAATCATTTCTGGACGTTTTTCAATGGCAAAAATCATTGAATATTGTAAATGCACAAACAGTAATTTCTCCGCATTGCAAGGTGCAATTCTGAAATTTTTTGCTTTTTCCTGCTCCTCTTAGCATGATAAAGAAGATTCAAAGAGAGTGAGATGCCAGCTCCTTTCATTCAGTCAGTAGCTTCAATCATTTCTGGTATATGAATAACATGATGTTTTTCAATGGCAAAAATCAATGAATATTGTAAATGCACAAACAGTAATTTCTCCGCATTGCAAGGTGCAATTCTGAAATTTTTTGCTTTTTCCTGCTCCTCTTAGCATGATAAAGAAGATTCAAAGAGAGTGAGATGCCAGCTCCTTTCATTCAGTCAGTAGCTTCAATCATTTCTGGACGTTTTTCAATGGCAAAAATCAATGAATATTGTAAATGCACAAACAGTAATTTCTCCGCATTGCAAGGTGCAATTCTGAAATTTTTTGCTTTTTCCTGCTCCTCAGCGTGATAAACAAGATTCAAAGAGAGTGAGATGCCAGCTCTTTTCATTCAGTCAGTAGCTTCAATAATTTCTGGACGTTTTTCAATGGCAAAAATCAATGATTATTGTAAATGCACAAACAGTAATTTCTCCGCATTGCAAGGTGCAATTCTGAAATTTTTTGCTTTTTCCTGCTCCTCTTAGCATGATAAAGAAGATTCAAAGAGAGTGAGATGCCAGCTCCTTTCATTCAGTCAGTAGCTTCAAACATTTCTGGTATATGAATAACATGATGTTTTTCAATGGCAAAAATCAATGAATATTGTAAATGCACAAACAGTAATTTCTCCGCATTGCAAGGTGCAATTCTGAAATTTTTTGCTTTTTCCTGCTCCTCTTAGCATGATAAAGAAGATTCAAAGAGAGTGAGATGCCAGCTCCTTTCATTCAGTCAGTAGCTTCAATCATTTCTGGACGTTTTTCAATGGCAAAAATCATTGAATATTGTAAATGCACAAACAGTAATTTCTCCGCATTGCAAGGTGCAATTCTGAAATTTTTTGCTTTTTCCTGCTCCTCTTAGCATGATAAAGAAGATTCAAAGAGAGTGAGATGCCAGCTCCTTTCATTCAGTCAGTAGCTTCAATCATTTCTGGAATATGAATAACATGATGTTTTTCAATGGCAAAAATCAATGAATATTGTAAATGCACAAACAGTAATTTCTCCGCATTGCAAGGTGCAATTCTGAATTTTTTTGCTTTTTCCTGCTCCTCTTAGCATGATAAAGAAGATTCAAAGAGAGTGAGATGCCAGCTCCTTTCATTCAGTCAGTAGCTTCAATCATGTCTGGACGTTTTTCAATGGCAAAAATCATTGAATATTGTAAATGCACAAACAGTAATTTCTCCGCATTGCAAGGTGCAATTCTGAAATTTTTTGCTTTTTCCTGCTCCTCTTAGCATGATAAAGAAGATTCAAAGAGAGTGAGATGCCAGCTCCTTTCATTCAGTCAGTAGCTTCAATCATTTCTGGTATATGAATAACATGATGTTTTTCAATGGCAAAAATCAATGAATATTGTAAATGCACAAACAGTAATTTCTCCGCATTGCAAGGTGCAATTCTGAAATTTTTTGCTTTTTCCTGCTCCTCTTAGCATGATAAAGAAGATTCAAAGAGAGTGAGATGCCAGCTCCTTTCATTCAGTCAGTAGCTTCAATCATTTCTGGACGTTTTTCAATGGCAAAAATCAATGAATATTGTAAATGCACAAACAGTAATTTCTCCGCATTGCAAGGTGCAATTCTGAAATTTTTTGCTTTTTCCTGCTCCTCTTAGCATGATAAAGAAGATTCAAAGAGAGTGAGATGCCAGCTCCTTTCATTCAGTCAGTAGCTTCAATCATTTCTGGTATATGAATAACATGATGTTTTTCAATGGCAAAAATCAATGAATATTGTAAATGCACAAACAGTAATTTCTCCGCATTGCAAGGTGCAATTCTGAAATTTTTTGCTTTTTCCTGCTCCTCTTAGCATGATAAAGAAGATTCAAAGAGAGTGAGATGCCAGCTCCTTTCATTCAGTCAGTAGCTTCAATCATTTCTGGACGTTTTTCAATGGCAAAAATCAATGAATATTGTAAATGCACAAACAGTAATTTCTCCGCATTGCAAGGTGCAATTCTGAAATTTTTTGCTTTTTCCTGCTCCTCAGCGTGATAAACAAGATTCAAAGAGAGTGAGATGCCAGCTCTTTTCATTCAGTCAGTAGCTTCAATCATTTCTGGACGTTTTTCAATGGCAAAAATCAATGAATATTGTAAATGCACAAACAGTAATTTCTCCGCATTGCAAGGTGCAATTCTGAAATTTTTTGCTTTTTCCTGCTCCTCTTAGCATGATAAAGAAGATTCAAAGAGAGTGAGATGCCAGCTCCTTTCATTCAGTCAGTAGCTTCAAACATTTCTGGTATATGAATAACATGATGTTTTTCAATGGCAAAAATCAATGAATATTGTAAATGCACAAACAGTAATTTCTCCGCATTGCAAGGTGCAATTCTGAAATTTTTTGCTTTTTCCTGCTCCTCTTAGCATGATAAAGAAGATTCAAAGAGAGTGAGATGCCAGCTCCTTTCATTCAGTCAGTAGCTTCAATCATTTCTGGACGTTTTTCAATGGCAAAAATCATTGAATATTGTAAATGCACAAACAGTAATTTCTCCGCATTGCAAGGTGCAATTCTGAAATTTTTTGCTTTTTCCTGCTCCTCTTAGCATGATAAAGAAGATTCAAAGAGAGTGAGATGCCAGCTCCTTTCATTCAGTCAGTAGCTTCAATCATTTCTGGAATATGAATAACATGATGTTTTTCAATGGCAAAAATCAATGAATATTGTAAATGCACAAACAGTAATTTCTCCGCATTGCAAGGTGCAATTCTGAATTTTTTTGCTTTTTCCTGCTCCTCTTAGCATGATAAAGAAGATTCAAAGAGAGTGAGATGCCAGCTCCTTTCATTCAGTCAGTAGCTTCAATCATTTCTGGACGTTTTTCAATGGCAAAAATCATTGAATATTGTAAATGCACAAACAGTAATTTCTCCGCATTGCAAGGTGCAATTCTGAAATTTTTTGCTTTTTCCTGCTCCTCTTAGCATGATAAAGAAGATTCAAAGAGAGTGAGATGCCAGCTCCTTTCATTCAGTCAGTAGCTTCAATCATTTCTGGTATATGAATAACATGATGTTTTTCAATGGCAAAAATCAATGAATATTGTAAATGCACAAACAGTAATTTCTCCGCATTGCAAGGTGCAATTCTGAAATTTTTTGCTTTTTCCTGCTCCTCTTAGCATGATAAAGAAGATTCAAAGAGAGTGAGATGCCAGCTCCTTTCATTCAGTCAGTAGCTTCAATCATTTCTGGACGTTTTTCAATGGCAAAAATCAATGAATATTGTAAATGCACAAACAGTAATTTCTCCGCATTGCAAGGTGCAATTCTGAAATTTTTTGCTTTTTCCTGCTCCTCTTAGCATGATAAAGAAGATTCAAAGAGAGTGAGATGCCAGCTCCTTTCATTCAGTCAGTAGCTTCAATCATTTCTGGTATATGAATAACATGATGTTTTTCAATGGCAAAAATCAATGAATATTGTAAATGCACAAACAGTAATTTCTCCGCATTGCAAGGTGCAATTCTGAAATTTTTTGCTTTTTCCTGCTCCTCTTAGCATGATAAAGAAGATTCAAAGAGAGTGAGATGCCAGCTCCTTTCATTCAGTCAGTAGCTTCAATCATTTCTGGACGTTTTTCAATGGCAAAAATCATTGAATATTGTAAATGCACAAACAGTAATTTCTCCGCATTGCAAGGTGCAATTCTGAAATTTTTTGCTTTTTCCTGCTCCTCTTAGCATGATAAAGAAGATTCAAAGAGAGTGAGATGCCAGCTCCTTTCATTCAGTCAGTAGCTTCAATCATTTCTGGTATATGAATAACATGATGTTTTTCAATGGCAAAAATCAATGAATATTGTAAATGCACAAACAGTAATTTCTCCGCATTGCAAGGTGCAATTCTGAAATTTTTTGCTTTTTCCTGCTCCTCTTAGCATGATAAAGAAGATTCAAAGAGAGTGAGATGCCAGCTCCTTTCATTCAGTCAGTAGCTTCAATCATTTCTGGACGTTTTTCAATGGCAAAAATCAATGAATATTGTAAATGCACAAACTAATTTCTCCGCATTGCAAGGTGCAATTCTGAAATTTTTTGCTTTTTCCTGCTCCTCTTAGCGTGATAAACAAGATTCAAAGAGAGTGAGATGCCAGCTCTTTTCATTCAGTCAGTAGCTTCAATCATTTCTGGACGTTTTTCAATGGCAAAAATCAATGAATATTGTAAATGCACAAACAGTAATTTCTCCGCATTGCAAGGTGCAATTCTGAAATTTTTTGCTTTTTCCTGCTCCTCTTAGCATGATAAAGAAGATTCAAAGAGAGTGAGATGCCAGCTCCTTTCATTCAGTCAGTAGCTTCAAACATTTCTGGTATATGAATAACATGATGTTTTTCAATGGCAAAAATCAATGAATATTGTAAATGCACAAACAGTAATTTCTCCGCATTGCAAGGTGCAATTCTGAAATTTTTTGCTTTTTCCTGCTCCTCTTAGCATGATAAAGAAGATTCAAAGAGAGTGAGATGCCAGCTCCTTTCATTCAGTCAGTAGCTTCAATCATTTCTGGACGTTTTTCAATGGCAAAAATCATTGAATATTGTAAATGCACAAACAGTAATTTCTCCGCATTGCAAGGTGCAATTCTTAAATTTTTTGCTTTTTCCTGCTCCTCTTAGCATGATAAAGAAGATTCAAAGAGAGTGAGATGCCAGCTCCTTTCATTCAGTCAGTAGCTTCAATCATTTCTGGAATATGAATAACATGATGTTTTTCAATGGCAAAAATCAATGAATATTGTAAATGCACAAACAGTAATTTCTCCGCATTGCAAGGTGCAATTCTGAAATTTTTTGCTTTTTCCTGCTCCTCTTAGCATGATAAACAAGATTCAAAGAGAGTGAGATGCCAGCTCCTTTCATTCAGTCAGTAGCTTCAATCATTTCTGGACGTTTTTCAATGGCAAAAATCAATGAATATTGTAAATGCACAAACAGTAATTTCTCCGCATTGCAAGGTGCAATTCTGAAATTTTTTGCTTTTTCCTGCTCCTCTTAGCATGATAAAGAAGACTCAAAGAGAGTGAGATGCCAGCTCCTTTCATTCAGTCAGTAGCTACAATCATTTCTGGACGTTTTTCAATGGCAAAAATCAATGAATATTGTAAATGCACAAACAGTAATTTCTCCGCATTGCAAGGTGCAATTCTGAAATTTTTTGCTTTTTCCTGCTCCTCTTAGCATGATAAAGAAGATTCAAAGAGAGTGAGATGCCAGCTCCTTTCATTCAGTCAGTAGCTTCAAACATTTCTGGTATATGAATAACATGATGTTTTTCAATGGCAAAAATCAATGAATATTGTAAATGCACAAACAGTAATTTCTCCGCATTGCAAGGTGCAATTCTGAAATTTTTTGCTTTTTCCTGCTCCTCTTAGCATGATAAAGAAGATTCAAAGAGAGTGAGATGCCAGCTCCTTTCATTCAGTCAGTAGCTTCAATCATTTCTGGACGTTTTTCAATGGCAAAAATCATTGAATATTGTAAATGCACAAACAGTAATTTCTCCGCATTGCAAGGTGCAATTCTGAAATTTTTTGCTTTTTCCTGCTCCTCTTAGCATGATAAAGAAGATTCAAAGAGAGTGAGATGCCAGCTCCTTTCATTCAGTCAGTAGCTTCAATCATTTCTGGAATATGAATAACATGATGTTTTTCAATGGCAAAAATCAATGAATATTGTAAATGCACAAACAGTAATTTCTCCGCATTGCAAGGTGCAATTCTGAAATTTTTTGCTTTTTCCTGCTCCTCTTAGCATGATAAAGAAGATTCAAAGAGAGTGAGATGCCAGCTCCTTTCATTCAGTCAGTAGCTTCAATCATTTCTGGACGTTTTTCAATGGCAAAAATCATTGAATATTGTAAATGCACAAACAGTAATTTCTCCGCATTGCAAGGTGCAATTCTGAAATTTTTTGCTTTTTCCTGCTCCTCTTAGCATGATAAAGAAGATTCAAAGAGAGTGAGATGCCAGCTCCTTTGATTCAGTCAGTAGCTTCAATCATTTCTGGAATATGAATAACATGATGTTTTTCAATGGCAAAAATCAATGAATATTGTAAATGCACAAACAGTAATTTCTCCGCATTGCAAGGTGCAATTCTGAAATTTTTTGCTTTTTCCTGCTCCTCTTAGCATGATAAAGAAGATTCAAAGAGAGTGAGATGCCAGCTCCTTTCATTCAGTCAGTAGCTTCAATCATTTCTGGACGTTTTTCAATGGCAAAAATCATTGAATATTGTAAATGCACAAACAGTAATTTCTCCGCATTGCAACGTGCAATTCTGAAATTTTTTGCTTTTTCCTGCTCCTCTTAGCATGATAAAGAAGATTCAAAGAGAGTGAGATGCCAGCTCCTTTCATTCAGTCAGTAGCTTCAATCATTACTGGTATATGAATAACATGATGTTTTTCAATGGCAAAAATCAATGAATATTGTAAATGCACAAACAGTAATTTCTCCGCATTGCAAGGTGCAATTCTGAAATTTTTTGCTTTTTCCTGCTCCTCTTAGCATGATAAAGAAGATTCAAAGAGAGTGAGATGCCAGCTCCTTTCATTCAGTCAGTAGCTTCAATCATTTCTGGACGTTTTTCAATGGCAAAAATCAATGAATATTGTAAATGCACAAACAGTAATTTCTCCGCATTGCAAGGTGCAATTCTGAAATTTTTTGCTTTTTCCTGCTCCTCAGCGTGATAAACAAGATTCAAAGAGAGTGAGATGCCAGCTCTTTTCATTCAGTCAGTAGCTTCAATCATTTCTGGACGTTTTTCAATGGCAAAAATCAATGAATATTGTAAATGCACAAACAGTAATTTCTCCGCATTGCAAGGTGCAATTCTGAAATTTTTTGCTTTTTCCTGCTCCTCTTAGCATGATAAAGAAGATTCAAAGAGAGTGAGATGCCAGCTCCTTTCATTCAGTCAGTAGCTTCAAACATTTCTGGTATATGAATAACATGATGTTTTTCAATGGCAAAAATCAATGAATATTGTAAATGCACAAACAGTAATTTCTCCGCATTGCAAGGTGCAATTCTGAAATTTTTTGCTTTTTCCTGCTCCTCTTAGCATGATAAAGAAGATTCAAAGAGAGTGAGATGCCAGCTCCTTTCATTCAGTCAGTAGCTTCAATCATTTCTGGACGTTTTTCAATGGCAAAAATCATTGAATATTGTAAATGCACAAACAGTAATTTCTCCGCATTGCAAGGTGCAATTCTGAAATTTTTTGCTTTTTCCTGCTCCTCTTAGCATGATAAAGAAGATTCAAAGAGAGTGAGATGCCAGCTCCTTTCATTCAGTCAGTAGCTTCAATCATTTCTGGAATATGAATAACATGATGTTTTTCAATGGCAAAAATCAATGAATATTGTAAATGCACAAACAGTAATTTCTCCGCATTGCAAGGTGCAATTCTGAAATTTTTTGCTTTTTCCTGCTCCTCTTAGCATGATAAAGAACATTCAAAGAGAGTGAGATGCCAGCTCCTTTCATTCAGTCAGTAGCTTCAGTCATTTCTGGACGTTTTTCAATGGCAAAAATCATTGAATATTGTAAATGCACAAACAGTAATTTCTCCGCATTGCACGGTGCAATTCTGAAATTTTTTGCTTTTTCCTGCTCCTCTTAGCATGATAAAGAAGATTCAAAGAGAGTGAGATGCCAGCTCCTTTCATTCAGTCAGTAGCTTCAATCATTTCTGGACGTTTTTCAATGGCAAAAATCAATGAATATTGTAAATGCACAAACAGTAATTTCTCCGCATTGCAAGGTGCAATTCTTAAATTTTTTGCTTTTTCCTGCTCCTCTTAGCATGATAAAGAAGATTCAAAGAGAGTGAGATGCCAGCTCCTTTCATTCAGTCAGTAGCTTCAATCATTTCTGGAATATGAATAACATGACGTTTTTCAATGGCAAAAATCATTGAATATTGTAAATGCACAAACAGTAATTTCTCCGCATTGCACGGTGCAATTCTGAAATTTTTTGCTTTTTCCTGCTCCTCTTAGCATGATAAAGAAGATTCAAAGAGAGTGAGATGCCAGCTCCTTTCATTCAGTCAGTAGCTTCAATCATTTCTGGACGTTTTTCAATGGCAAAAATCATTGAATATTGTAAATGCACAAACAGTAATTTCTCCGCATTGCAAGGTGCAATTCTTAAATTTTTTGCTTTTTCCTGCTCCTCTTAGCATGATAAAGAAGATTCAAAGAGAGTGAGATGCCAGCTCCTTTCATTCAGTCAGTAGCTTCAATCATTTCTGGAATATGAATAACATGATGTTTTTCAATGGCAAAAATCAATGAATATTGTAAATGCACAAACAGTAATTTCTCCGCATTGCAAGGTGCAATTCTGAAATTTTTTGCTTTTTCCTGCTCCTCTTAGCATGATAAAGAAGATTCAAAGAGAGTGAGATGCCAGCTCCTTTCATTCAGTCAGTAGCTTCAATCATTTCTGGACGTTTTTCAATGGCAAAAATCATTGAATATTGTAAATGCACAAACAGTAATTTCTCCGCATTGCAAGGTGCAATTCTGAAATTTTTTGCTTTTTCCTGCTCCTCTTAGCATGATAAAGAAGATTCAAAGAGAGTGAGATGCCAGCTCCTTTCATTCAGTCAGTAGCTTCAATCATTTCTGGTATATGAATAACATGATGTTTTTCAATGGCAAAAATCAATGAATATTGTAAATGCACAAACAGTAATTTCTCCGCATTGCAAGGTGCAATTCTGAAATTTTTTGCTTTTTCCTGCTCCTCTTAGCATGATAAAGAAGATTCAAAGAGAGTGAGATGCCAGCTCCTTTCATTCAGTCAGTAGCTTCAATCATTTCTGGACGTTTTTCAATGGCAAAAATCAATGAATATTGTAAATGCACAAACTAATTTCTCCGCATTGCAAGGTGCAATTCTGAAATTTTTTGCTTTTTCCTGCTCCTCTTAGCGTGATAAACAAGATTCAAAGAGAGTGAGATGCCAGCTCTTTTCATTCAGTCAGTAGCTTCAATCATTTCTGGAATATGAATAACATGACGTTTTTCAATGGCAAAAATCATTGAATATTGTAAATGCACAAACAGTAATTTCTCCGCATTGCACGGTGCAATTCTGAAATTTTTTGCTTTTTCCTGCTCCTCTTAGCATGATAAAGAAGATTCAAAGAGAGTGAGATGCCAGCTCCTTTCATTCAGTCAGTAGCTTCAATCATTTCTGGACGTTTTTCAATGGCAAAAATCATTGAATATTGTAAATGCACAAACAGTAATTTCTCCGCATTGCAAGGTGCAATTCTTAAATTTTTTGCTTTTTCCTGCTCCTCTTAGCATGATAAAGAAGATTCAAAGAGAGTGAGATGCCAGCTCCTTTCATTCAGTCAGTAGCTTCAATCATTTCTGGAATATGAATAACATGATGTTTTTCAATGGCAAAAATCAATGAATATTGTAAATGCACAAACAGTAATTTCTCCGCATTGCAAGGTGCAATTCTGAAATTTTTTGCTTTTTCCTGCTCCTCTTAGCATGATAAAGAAGATTCAAAGAGAGTGAGATGCCAGCTCCTTTCATTCAGTCAGTAGCTTCAATCATTTCTGGACGTTTTTCAATGGCAAAAATCATTGAATATTGTAAATGCACAAACAGTAATTTCTCCGCATTGCAAGGTGCAATTCTGAAATTTTTTGCTTTTTCCTGCTCCTCTTAGCATGATAAAGAAGATTCAAAGAGAGTGAGATGCCAGCTCCTTTCATTCAGTCAGTAGCTTCAATCATTTCTGGTATATGAATAACATGATGTTTTTCAATGGCAAAAATCAATGAATATTGTAAATGCACAAACAGTAATTTCTCCGCATTGCAAGGTGCAATTCTGAAATTTTTTGCTTTTTCCTGCTCCTCTTAGCATGATAAAGAAGATTCAAAGAGAGTGAGATGCCAGCTCCTTTCATTCAGTCAGTAGCTTCAATCATTTCTGGACGTTTTTCAATGGCAAAAATCAATGAATATTGTAAATGCACAAACTAATTTCTCCGCATTGCAAGGTGCAATTCTGAAATTTTTTGCTTTTTCCTGCTCCTCTTAGCGTGATAAACAAGATTCAAAGAGAGTGAGATGCCAGCTCTTTTCATTCAGTCAGTAGCTTCAATCATTTCTGGACGTTTTTCAATGGCAAAAATCAATGAATATTGTAAATGCACAAACAGTAATTTCTCCGCATTGCAAGGTGCAATTCTGAAATTTTTTGCTTTTTCCTGCTCCTCTTAGCATGATAAAGAAGATTCAAAGAGAGTGAGATGCCAGCTCCTTTCATTCAGTCAGTAGCTTCAAACATTTCTGGTATATGAATAACATGATGTTTTTCAATGGCAAAAATCAATGAATATTGTAAATGCACAAACAGTAATTTCTCCGCATTGCAAGGTGCAATTCTGAAATTTTTTGCTTTTTCCTGCTCCTCTTAGCATGATAAAGAAGATTCAAAGAGAGTGAGATGCCAGCTCCTTTCATTCAGTCAGTAGCTTCAATCATTTCTGGACGTTTTTCAATGGCAAAAATCATTGAATATTGTAAATGCACAAACAGTAATTTCTCCGCATTGCAAGGTGCAATTCTTAAATTTTTTGCTTTTTCCTGCTCCTCTTAGCATGATAAAGAAGATTCAAAGAGAGTGAGATGCCAGCTCCTTTCATTCAGTCAGTAGCTTCAATCATTTCTGGAATATGAATAACATGATGTTTTTCAATGGCAAAAATCAATGAATATTGTAAATGCACAAACAGTAATTTCTCCGCATTGCAAGGTGCAATTCTGAAATTTTTTGCTTTTTCCTGCTCCTCTTAGCATGATAAACAAGATTCAAAGAGAGTGAGATGCCAGCTCCTTTCATTCAGTCAGTAGCTTCAATCATTTCTGGACGTTTTTCAATGGCAAAAATCAATGAATATTGTAAATGCACAAACAGTAATTTCTCCGCATTGCAAGGTGCAATTCTGAAATTTTTTGCTTTTTCCTGCTCCTCTTAGCATGATAAAGAAGATTCAAAGAGAGTGAGATGCCAGCTCCTTTCATTCAGTCAGTAGCTACAATCATTTCTGGACGTTTTTCAATGGCAAAAATCAATGAATATTGTAAATGCACAAACAGTAATTTCTCCGCATTGCAAGGTGCAATTCTGAAATTTTTTGCTTTTTCCTGCTCCTCTTAGCATGATAAAGAAGATTCAAAGAGAGTGAGATGCCAGCTCCTTTCATTCAGTCAGTAGCTTCAAACATTTCTGGTATATGAATAACATGATGTTTTTCAATGGCAAAAATCAATGAATATTGTAAATGCACAAACAGTAATTTCTCCGCATTGCAAGGTGCAATTCTGAAATTTTTTGCTTTTTCCTGCTCCTCTTAGCATGATAAAGAAGATTCAAAGAGAGTGAGATGCCAGCTCCTTTCATTCAGTCAGTAGCTTCAATCATTTCTGGACGTTTTTCAATGGCAAAAATCATTGAATATTGTAAATGCACAAACAGTAATTTCTCCGCATTGCAAGGTGCAATTCTGAAATTTTTTGCTTTTTCCTGCTCCTCTTAGCATGATAAAGAAGATTCAAAGAGAGTGAGATGCCAGCTCCTTTCATTCAGTCAGTAGCTTCAATCATTTCTGGAATATGAATAACATGATGTTTTTCAATGGCAAAAATCAATGAATATTGTAAATGCACAAACAGTAATTTCTCCGCATTGCAAGGTGCAATTCTGAAATTTTTTGCTTTTTCCTGCTCCTCTTAGCATGATAAAGAAGATTCAAAGAGAGTGAGATGCCAGCTCCTTTCATTCAGTCAGTAGCTTCAATCATTTCTGGACGTTTTTCAATGGCAAAAATCATTGAATATTGTAAATGCACAAACAGTAATTTCTCCGCATTGCAAGGTGCAATTCTGAAATTTTTTGCTTTTTCCTGCTCCTCTTCGCATGATAAAGAAGATTCAAAGAGAGTGAGATGCCAGCTCCTTTCATTCAGTCAGTAGCTTCAATCATTTCTGGTATATGAATAACATGATGTTTTTCAATGGCAAAAATCAATGAATATTGTAAATGCACAAACAGTAATTTCTCCGCATTGCAAGGTGCAATTCTGAAATTTTTTGCTTTTTCCTGCTCCTCTTAGCATGATAAAGAAGATTCAAAGAGAGTGAGATGCCAGCTCCTTTCATTCAGTCAGTAGCTTCAATCATTTCTGGACGTTTTTCAATGGCAAAAATCAATGAATATTGTAAATGCACAAACAGTAATTTCTCCGCATTGCAAGGTGCAATTCTGAAATTTTTTGCTTTTTCCTGCTCCTCAGCGTGATAAACAAGATTCAAAGAGAGTGAGATGCCAGCTCTTTTCATTCAGTCAGTAGCTTCAATCATTTCTGGACGTTTTTCAATGGCAAAAATCAATGATTATTGTAAATGCACAAACAGTAATTTCTCCGCATTGCAAGGTGCAATTCTGAAATTTTTTGCTTTTTCCTGCTCCTCTTAGCATGATAAAGAAGATTCAAAGAGAGTGAGATGCCAGCTCCTTTCATTCAGTCAGTAGCTTCAAACATTTCTGGTATATGAATAACATGATGTTTTTCAATGGCAAAAATCAATGAATATTGTAAATGCACAAACAGTAATTTCTCCGCATTGCAAGGTGCAATTCTGAAATTTTTTGCTTTTTCCTGCTCCTCTTAGCATGATAAAGAAGATTCAAAGAGAGTGAGATGCCAGCTCCTTTCATTCAGTCAGTAGCTTCAATCATTTCTGGACGTTTTTCAATGGCAAAAATCATTGAATATTGTAAATGCACAAACAGTAATTTCTCCGCATTGCAAGGTGCAATTCTGAAATTTTTTGCTTTTTCCTGCTCCTCTTAGCATGATAAAGAAGATTCAAAGAGAGTGAGATGCCAGCTCCTTTCATTCAGTCAGTAGCTTCAATCATTTCTGGAATATGAATAACATGATGAATGAAAGGAGCTGGCATCTCACTCTCTTTGAATCTTCTTTATCATGCTAAGAGGAGCAGGAAAAAGCAAAAAAATTCAGAATTGCACCTTGCAATGCGGAGAAATTACTGTTTGTGCATTTACAATATTCATTGATTTTTGCCATTGAAAAACATCATGTTATTCATATTCCAGAAATGATTGAAGCTACTGACTGAATGAAAGGAGCTGGCATCTCACTCTCTTTGAATCTTCTTTATCATGCTAAGAGGAGCAGGAAAAAGCAAAAAATTTCAGAATTGCACCTTGCAATGCGGAGAAATTACTGTTTGTGCATTTACAATATTCAATGATTTTTGCCATTGAAAAACGTCCAGAAATGATTGAAGCTACTGACTGAATGAAAGGAGCTGGCATCTCACTCTCTTTGAATCTTCTTTATCATGCTAAGAGGAGCAGGAAAAAGCAAAAAATTTCAGAATTGCACCTTGCAATGCGGAGAAATTACTGTTTGTGCATTTACAATATTCATTGATTTTTGCCATTGAAAAACATCATGTTATTCATATACCAGAAATGTTTGAAGCTACTGACTGAATGAAAGGAGCTGGCATCTCACTCTCTTTGAATCTTCTTTATCATGCTAAGAGGAGCAGGAAAAAGCAAAAAATTTCAGAATTGCACCTTGCAATGCGGAGAAATTACTGTTTGTGCATTTACAATAATCATTGATTTTTGCCATTGAAAAACGTCCAGAAATGATTGAAGCTACTGACTGAATGAAAAGAGCTGGCATCTCACTCTCTTTGAATCTTGTTTATCACGCTGAGGAGCAGGAAAAAGCAAAAAATTTCAGAATTGCACCTTGCAATGCGGAGAAATTACTGTTTGTGCATTTACAATATTCATTGATTTTTGCCATTGAAAAACGTCCAGAAATGATTGAAGCTACTGACTGAATGAAAGGAGCTGGCATCTCACTCTCTTTGAATCTTCTTTATCATGCTAAGAGGAGCAGGAAAAAGCAAAAAATTTCAGAATTGCACCTTGCAATGCGGAGAAATTACTGTTTGTGCATTTACAATATTCATTGATTTTTGCCATTGAAAAACATCATGTTATTCATATTCCAGAAATGATTGAAGCTACTGACTGAATGAAAGGAGCTGGCATCTCACTCTCTTTGAATCTTCTTTATCATGCGAAGAGGAGCAGGAAAAAGCAAAAAATTTCAGAATTGCACCTTGCAATGCGGAGAAATTACTGTTTGTGCATTTACAATATTCAATGATTTTTGCCATTGAAAAACGTCCAGAAATGATTGAAGCTACTGACTGAATGAAAGGAGCTGGCATCTCACTCTCTTTGAATCTTCTTTATCATGCTAAGAGGAGCAGGAAAAAGCAAAAAATTTCAGAATTGCACCTTGCAATGCGGAGAAATTACTGTTTGTGCATTTACAATATTCATTGATTTTTGCCATTGAAAAACATCATGTTATTAATATTCCAGAAATGATTGAAGCTACTGACTGAATGAAAGGAGCTGGCATCTCACTCTCTTTGAATCTTCTTTATCATGCTAAGAGGAGCAGGAAAAAGCAAAAAATTTCAGAATTGCACCTTGCAATGCGGAGAAATTACTGTTTTTGCATTTACAATATTCAATGATTTTTGCCATTGAAAAACGTCCAGAAATGATTGAAGCTACTGACTGAATGAAAGGAGCTGGCATCTCACTCTCTTTGAATCTTCTTTATCATGCTAAGAGGAGCAGGAAAAAGCAAAAAATTTCAGAATTGCACCTTGCAATGCGGAGAAATTACTGTTTGTGCATTTACAATATTCATTGATTTTTGCCATTGAAAAACATCATGTTATTCATATACCAGAAATGTTTGAAGCTACTGACTGAATGAAAGGAGCTGGCATCTCACTCTCTTTGAATCTTCTTTATCATGCTAAGAGGAGCAGGAAAAAGCAAAAAATTTCAGAATTGCACCTTGCAATGCGGAGAAATTACTGTTTGTGCATTTACAATATTCATTGATTTTTGCCATTGAAAAACGTCCAGAAATGATTGTAGCTACTGACTGAATGAAAGGAGCTGGCATCTCACTCTCTTTGAATCTTCTTTATCATGCTAAGAGGAGCAGGAAAAAGCAAAAAATTTCAGAATTGCACCTTGCAATGCGGAGAAATTACTGTTTGTGCATTTACAATATTCATTGATTTTTGCCATTGAAAAACGTCCAGAAATGATTGAAGCTACTGACTGAATGAAAGGAGCTGGCATCTCACTCTCTTTGAATCTTGTTTATCATGCTAAGAGGAGCAGGAAAAAGCAAAAAATTTCAGAATTGCACCTTGCAATGCGGAGAAATTACTGTTTGTGCATTTACAATATTCATTGATTTTTGCCATTGAAAAACATCATGTTATTCATATTCCAGAAATGATTGAAGCTACTGACTGAATGAAAGGAGCTGGCATCTCACTCTCTTTGAATCTTCTTTATCATGCTAAGAGGAGCAGGAAAAAGCAAAAAATTTAAGAATTGCACCTTGCAATGCGGAGAAATTACTGTTTGTGCATTTACAATATTCAATGATTTTTGCCATTGAAAAACGTCCAGAAATGATTGAAGCTACTGACTGAATGAAAGGAGCTGGCATCTCACTCTCTTTGAATCTTCTTTATCATGCTAAGAGGAGCAGGAAAAAGCAAAAAATTTCAGAATTGCACCTTGCAATGCGGAGAAATTACTGTTTGTGCATTTACAATATTCATTGATTTTTGCCATTGAAAAACATCATGTTATTCATATACCAGAAATGTTTGAAGCTACTGACTGAATGAAAGGAGCTGGCATCTCACTCTCTTTGAATCTTCTTTATCATGCTAAGAGGAGCAGGAAAAAGCAAAAAATTTCAGAATTGCACCTTGCAATGCGGAGAAATTACTGTTTGTGCATTTACAATATTCATTGATTTTTGCCATTGAAAAACGTCCAGAAATGATTGAAGCTACTGACTGAATGAAAAGAGCTGGCATCTCACTCTCTTTGAATCTTGTTTATCACGCTAAGAGGAGCAGGAAAAAGCAAAAAATTTCAGAATTGCACCTTGCAATGCGGAGAAATTAGTTTGTGCATTTACAATATTCATTGATTTTTGCCATTGAAAAACGTCCAGAAATGATTGAAGCTACTGACTGAATGAAAGGAGCTGGCATCTCACTCTCTTTGAATCTTCTTTATCATGCTAAGAGGAGCAGGAAAAAGCAAAAAATTTCAGAATTGCACCTTGCAATGCGGAGAAATTACTGTTTGTGCATTTACAATATTCATTGATTTTTGCCATTGAAAAACATCATGTTATTCATATACCAGAAATGATTGAAGCTACTGACTGAATGAAAGGAGCTGGCATCTCACTCTCTTTGAATCTTCTTTATCATGCTAAGAGGAGCAGGAAAAAGCAAAAAATTTCAGAATTGCACCTTGCAATGCGGAGAAATTACTGTTTGTGCATTTACAATATTCAATGATTTTTGCCATTGAAAAACGTCCAGAAATGATTGAAGCTACTGACTGAATGAAAGGAGCTGGCATCTCACTCTCTTTGAATCTTCTTTATCATGCTAAGAGGAGCAGGAAAAAGCAAAAAATTTCAGAATTGCACCTTGCAATGCGGAGAAATTACTGTTTGTGCATTTACAATATTCATTGATTTTTGCCATTGAAAAACATCATGTTATTCATATACCAGAAATGATTGAAGCTACTGACTGAATGAAAGGAGCTGGCATCTCACTCTCTTTGAATCTTCTTTATCATGCTAAGAGGAGCAGGAAAAAGCAAAAAATTTCAGAATTGCACCTTGCAATGCGGAGAAATTACTGTTTGTGCATTTACAATATTCATTGATTTTTGCCATTGAAAAACGTCCAGAAATGATTGAAGCTACTGACTGAATGAAAGGAGCTGGCATCTCACTCTCTTTGAATCTTCTTTATCATGCTAAGAGGAGCAGGAAAAAGCAAAAAAATTCAGAATTGCACCTTGCAATGCGGAGAAATTACTGTTTGTGCATTTACAATATTCATTGATTTTTGCCATTGAAAAACATCATGTTATTCATATTCCAGAAATGATTGAAGCTACTGACTGAATGAAAGGAGCTGGCATCTCACTCTCTTTGAATCTTCTTTATCATGCTAAGAGGAGCAGGAAAAAGCAAAAAATTTCAGAATTGCACCTTGCAATGCGGAGAAATTACTGTTTGTGCATTTACAATATTCAATGATTTTTGCCATTGAAAAACGTCCAGAAATGATTGAAGCTACTGACTGAATGAAAGGAGCTGGCATCTCACTCTCTTTGAATCTTCTTTATCATGCTAAGAGGAGCAGGAAAAAGCAAAAAATTTCAGAATTGCACCTTGCAATGCGGAGAAATTACTGTTTGTGCATTTACAATATTCATTGATTTTTGCCATTGAAAAACATCATGTTATTCATATACCAGAAATGTTTGAAGCTACTGACTGAATGAAAGGAGCTGGCATCTCACTCTCTTTGAATCTTCTTTATCATGCTAAGAGGAGCAGGAAAAAGCAAAAAATTTCAGAATTGCACCTTGCAATGCGGAGAAATTACTGTTTGTGCATTTACAATAATCATTGATTTTTGCCATTGAAAAACGTCCAGAAATGATTGAAGCTACTGACTGAATGAAAAGAGCTGGCATCTCACTCTCTTTGAATCTTGTTTATCACGCTGAGGAGCAGGAAAAAGCAAAAAATTTCAGAATTGCACCTTGCAATGCGGAGAAATTACTGTTTGTGCATTTACAATATTCATTGATTTTTGCCATTGAAAAACGTCCAGAAATGATTGAAGCTACTGACTGAATGAAAGGAGCTGGCATCTCACTCTCTTTGAATCTTCTTTATCATGCTAAGAGGAGCAGGAAAAAGCAAAAAATTTCAGAATTGCACCTTGCAATGCGGAGAAATTACTGTTTGTGCATTTACAATATTCATTGATTTTTGCCATTGAAAAACATCATGTTATTCATATACCAGAAATGATTGAAGCTACTGACTGAATGAAAGGAGCTGGCATCTCACTCTCTTTGAATCTTCTTTATCATGCGAAGAGGAGCAGGAAAAAGCAAAAAATTTCAGAATTGCACCTTGCAATGCGGAGAAATTACTGTTTGTGCATTTACAATATTCAATGATTTTTGCCATTGAAAAACGTCCAGAAATGATTGAAGCTACTGACTGAATGAAAGGAGCTGGCATCTCACTCTCTTTGAATCTTCTTTATCATGCTAAGAGGAGCAGGAAAAAGCAAAAAATTTCAGAATTGCACCTTGCAATGCGGAGAAATTACTGTTTGTGCATTTACAATATTCATTGATTTTTGCCATTGAAAAACATCATGTTATTCATATTCCAGAAATGATTGAAGCTACTGACTGAATGAAAGGAGCTGGCATCTCACTCTCTTTGAATCTTCTTTATCATGCTAAGAGGAGCAGGAAAAAGCAAAAAATTTCAGAATTGCACCTTGCAATGCGGAGAAATTACTGTTTGTGCATTTACAATATTCAATGATTTTTGCCATTGAAAAACGTCCAGAAATGATTGAAGCTACTGACTGAATGAAAGGAGCTGGCATCTCACTCTCTTTGAATCTTCTTTATCATGCTAAGAGGAGCAGGAAAAAGCAAAAAATTTCAGAATTGCACCTTGCAATGCGGAGAAATTACTGTTTGTGCATTTACAATATTCATTGATTTTTGCCATTGAAAAACATCATGTTATTCATATGCCAGAAATGTTTGAAGCTACTGACTGAATGAAAGGAGCTGGCATCTCACTCTCTTTGAATCTTCTTTATCATGCTAAGAGGAGCAGGAAAAAGCAAAAAATTTCAGAATTGCACCTTGCAATGCGGAGAAATTACTGTTTGTGCATTTACAATATTCATTGATTTTTGCCATTGAAAAACGTCCAGAAATGATTGTAGCTACTGACTGAATGAAAGGAGCTGGCATCTCACTCTCTTTGAATCTTCTTTATCATGCTAAGAGGAGCAGGAAAAAGCAAAAAATTTCAGAATTGCACCTTGCAATGCGGAGAAATTACTGTTTGTGCATTTACAATATTCATTGATTTTTGCCATTGAAAAACGTCCAGAAATGATTGAAGCTACTGACTGAATGAAAGGAGCTGGCATCTCACTCTCTTTGAATCTTGTTTATCATGCTAAGAGGAGCAGGAAAAAGCAAAAAATTTCAGAATTGCACCTTGCAATGCGGAGAAATTACTGTTTGTGCATTTACAATATTCATTGATTTTTGCCATTGAAAAACATCATGTTATTCATATTCCAGAAATGATTGAAGCTACTGACTGAATGAAAGGAGCTGGCATCTCACTCTCTTTGAATCTTCTTTATCATGCTAAGAGGAGCAGGAAAAAGCAAAAAATTTAAGAATTGCACCTTGCAATGCGGAGAAATTACTGTTTGTGCATTTACAATATTCAATGATTTTTGCCATTGAAAAACGTCCAGAAATGATTGAAGCTACTGACTGAATGAAAGGAGCTGGCATCTCACTCTCTTTGAATCTTCTTTATCATGCTAAGAGGAGCAGGAAAAAGCAAAAAATTTCAGAATTGCACCTTGCAATGCGGAGAAATTACTGTTTGTGCATTTACAATATTCATTGATTTTTGCCATTGAAAAACATCATGTTATTCATATACCAGAAATGTTTGAAGCTACTGACTGAATGAAAGGAGCTGGCATCTCACTCTCTTTGAATCTTCTTTATCATGCTAAGAGGAGCAGGAAAAAGCAAAAAATTTCAGAATTGCACCTTGCAATGCGGAGAAATTACTGTTTGTGCATTTACAATATTCATTGATTTTTGCCATTGAAAAACGTCCAGAAATGATTGAAGCTACTGACTGAATGAAAAGAGCTGGCATCTCACTCTCTTTGAATCTTGTTTATCACGCTAAGAGGAGCAGGAAAAAGCAAAAAATTTCAGAATTGCACCTTGCAATGCGGAGAAATTAGTTTGTGCATTTACAATATTCATTGATTTTTGCCATTGAAAAACGTCCAGAAATGATTGAAGCTACTGACTGAATGAAAGGAGCTGGCATCTCACTCTCTTTGAATCTTCTTTATCATGCTAAGAGGAGCAGGAAAAAGCAAAAAATTTCAGAATTGCACCTTGCAATGCGGAGAAATTACTGTTTGTGCATTTACAATATTCATTGATTTTTGCCATTGAAAAACATCATGTTATTCATATACCAGAAATGATTGAAGCTACTGACTGAATGAAAGGAGCTGGCATCTCACTCTCTTTGAATCTTCTTTATCATGCTAAGAGGAGCAGGAAAAAGCAAAAAATTTCAGAATTGCACCTTGCAATGCGGAGAAATTACTGTTTGTGCATTTACAATATTCAATGATTTTTGCCATTGAAAAACGTCCAGAAATGATTGAAGCTACTGACTGAATGAAAGGAGCTGGCATCTCACTCTCTTTGAATCTTCTTTATCATGCTAAGAGGAGCAGGAAAAAGCAAAAAATTTCAGAATTGCACCTTGCAATGCGGAGAAATTACTGTTTGTGCATTTACAATATTCATTGATTTTTGCCATTGAAAAACATCATGTTATTCATATTCCAGAAATGATTGAAGCTACTGACTGAATGAAAGGAGCTGGCATCTCACTCTCTTTGAATCTTCTTTATCATGCTAAGAGGAGCAGGAAAAAGCAAAAAATTTAAGAATTGCACCTTGCAATGCGGAGAAATTACTGTTTGTGCATTTACAATATTCAATGATTTTTGCCATTGAAAAACGTCCAGAAATGATTGAAGCTACTGACTGAATGAAAGGAGCTGGCATCTCACTCTCTTTGAATCTTCTTTATCATGCTAAGAGGAGCAGGAAAAAGCAAAAAATTTCAGAATTGCACCGTGCAATGCGGAGAAATTACTGTTTGTGCATTTACAATATTCAATGATTTTTGCCATTGAAAAACGTCATGTTATTCATATTCCAGAAATGATTGAAGCTACTGACTGAATGAAAGGAGCTGGCATCTCACTCTCTTTGAATCTTCTTTATCATGCTAAGAGGAGCAGGAAAAAGCAAAAAATTTAAGAATTGCACCTTGCAATGCGGAGAAATTACTGTTTGTGCATTTACAATATTCATTGATTTTTGCCATTGAAAAACGTCCAGAAATGATTGAAGCTACTGACTGAATGAAAGGAGCTGGCATCTCACTCTCTTTGAATCTTCTTTATCATGCTAAGAGGAGCAGGAAAAAGCAAAAAATTTCAGAATTGCACCGTGCAATGCGGAGAAATTACTGTTTGTGCATTTACAATATTCAATGATTTTTGCCATTGAAAAACGTCCAGAAATGACTGAAGCTACTGACTGAATGAAAGGAGCTGGCATCTCACTCTCTTTGAATGTTCTTTATCATGCTAAGAGGAGCAGGAAAAAGCAAAAAATTTCAGAATTGCACCTTGCAATGCGGAGAAATTACTGTTTGTGCATTTACAATATTCATTGATTTTTGCCATTGAAAAACATCATGTTATTCATATTCCAGAAATGATTGAAGCTACTGACTGAATGAAAGGAGCTGGCATCTCACTCTCTTTGAATCTTCTTTATCATGCTAAGAGGAGCAGGAAAAAGCAAAAAATTTCAGAATTGCACCTTGCAATGCGGAGAAATTACTGTTTGTGCATTTACAATATTCAATGATTTTTGCCATTGAAAAACGTCCAGAAATGATTGAAGCTACTGACTGAATGAAAGGAGCTGGCATCTCACTCTCTTTGAATCTTCTTTATCATGCTAAGAGGAGCAGGAAAAAGCAAAAAATTTCAGAATTGCACCTTGCAATGCGGAGAAATTACTGTTTGTGCATTTACAATATTCATTGATTTTTGCCATTGAAAAACATCATGTTATTCATATACCAGAAATGTTTGAAGCTACTGACTGAATGAAAGGAGCTGGCATCTCACTCTCTTTGAATCTTCTTTATCATGCTAAGAGGAGCAGGAAAAAGCAAAAAATTTCAGAATTGCACCTTGCAATGCGGAGAAATTACTGTTTGTGCATTTACAATATTCATTGATTTTTGCCATTGAAAAACGTCCAGAAATGATTGAAGCTACTGACTGAATGAAAAGAGCTGGCATCTCACTCTCTTTGAATCTTGTTTATCACGCTGAGGAGCAGGAAAAAGCAAAAAATTTCAGAATTGCACCTTGCAATGCGGAGAAATTACTGTTTGTGCATTTACAATATTCATTGATTTTTGCCATTGAAAAACGTCCAGAAATGATTGAAGCTACTGACTGAATGAAAGGAGCTGGCATCTCACTCTCTTTGAATCTTCTTTATCATGCTAAGAGGAGCAGGAAAAAGCAAAAAATTTCAGAATTGCACCTTGCAATGCGGAGAAATTACTGTTTGTGCATTTACAATATTCATTGATTTTTGCCATTGAAAAACATCATGTTATTCATATACCAGAAATGATTGAAGCTACTGACTGAATGAAAGGAGCTGGCATCTCACTCTCTTTGAATCTTCTTTATCATGCTAAGAGGAGCAGGAAAAAGCAAAAAATTTCAGAATTGCACGTTGCAATGCGGAGAAATTACTGTTTGTGCATTTACAATATTCAATGATTTTTGCCATTGAAAAACGTCCAGAAATGATTGAAGCTACTGACTGAATGAAAGGAGCTGGCATCTCACTCTCTTTGAATCTTCTTTATCATGCTAAGAGGAGCAGGAAAAAGCAAAAAATTTCAGAATTGCACCTTGCAATGCGGAGAAATTACTGTTTGTGCATTTACAATATTCATTGATTTTTGCCATTGAAAAACATCATGTTATTCATATTCCAGAAATGATTGAAGCTACTGACTGAATCAAAGGAGCTGGCATCTCACTCTCTTTGAATCTTCTTTATCATGCTAAGAGGAGCAGGAAAAAGCAAAAAATTTCAGAATTGCACCTTGCAATGCGGAGAAATTACTGTTTGTGCATTTACAATATTCAATGATTTTTGCCATTGAAAAACGTCCAGAAATGATTGAAGCTACTGACTGAATGAAAGGAGCTGGCATCTCACTCTCTTTGAATCTTCTTTATCATGCTAAGAGGAGCAGGAAAAAGCAAAAAATTTCAGAATTGCACCTTGCAATGCGGAGAAATTACTGTTTGTGCATTTACAATATTCATTGATTTTTGCCATTGAAAAACATCATGTTATTCATATTCCAGAAATGATTGAAGCTACTGACTGAATGAAAGGAGCTGGCATCTCACTCTCTTTGAATCTTCTTTATCATGCTAAGAGGAGCAGGAAAAAGCAAAAAATTTCAGAATTGCACCTTGCAATGCGGAGAAATTACTGTTTGTGCATTTACAATATTCAATGATTTTTGCCATTGAAAAACGTCCAGAAATGATTGAAGCTACTGACTGAATGAAAGGAGCTGGCATCTCACTCTCTTTGAATCTTCTTTATCATGCTAAGAGGAGCAGGAAAAAGCAAAAAATTTCAGAATTGCACCTTGCAATGCGGAGAAATTACTGTTTGTGCATTTACAATATTCATTGATTTTTGCCATTGAAAAACATCATGTTATTCATATACCAGAAATGTTTGAAGCTACTGACTGAATGAAAGGAGCTGGCATCTCACTCTCTTTGAATCTTCTTTATCATGCTAAGAGGAGCAGGAAAAAGCAAAAAATTTCAGAATTGCACCTTGCAATGCGGAGAAATTACTGTTTGTGCATTTACAATATTCATTGATTTTTGCCATTGAAAAACGTCCAGAAATGATTGTAGCTACTGACTGAATGAAAGGAGCTGGCATCTCACTCTCTTTGAGTCTTCTTTATCATGCTAAGAGGAGCAGGAAAAAGCAAAAAATTTCAGAATTGCACCTTGCAATGCGGAGAAATTACTGTTTGTGCATTTACAATATTCATTGATTTTTGCCATTGAAAAACGTCCAGAAATGATTGAAGCTACTGACTGAATGAAAGGAGCTGGCATCTCACTCTCTTTGAATCTTGTTTATCATGCTAAGAGGAGCAGGAAAAAGCAAAAAATTTCAGAATTGCACCTTGCAATGCGGAGAAATTACTGTTTGTGCATTTACAATATTCATTGATTTTTGCCATTGAAAAACATCATGTTATTCATATTCCAGAAATGATTGAAGCTACTGACTGAATGAAAGGAGCTGGCATCTCACTCTCTTTGAATCTTCTTTATCATGCTAAGAGGAGCAGGAAAAAGCAAAAAATTTAAGAATTGCACCTTGCAATGCGGAGAAATTACTGTTTGTGCATTTACAATATTCAATGATTTTTGCCATTGAAAAACGTCCAGAAATGATTGAAGCTACTGACTGAATGAAAGGAGCTGGCATCTCACTCTCTTTGAATCTTCTTTATCATGCTAAGAGGAGCAGGAAAAAGCAAAAAATTTCAGAATTGCACCTTGCAATGCGGAGAAATTACTGTTTGTGCATTTACAATATTCATTGATTTTTGCCATTGAAAAACATCATGTTATTCATATACCAGAAATGTTTGAAGCTACTGACTGAATGAAAGGAGCTGGCATCTCACTCTCTTTGAATCTTCTTTATCATGCTAAGAGGAGCAGGAAAAAGCAAAAAATTTCAGAATTGCACCTTGCAATGCGGAGAAATTACTGTTTGTGCATTTACAATATTCATTGATTTTTGCCATTGAAAAACGTCCAGAAATGATTGAAGCTACTGACTGAATGAAAAGAGCTGGCATCTCACTCTCTTTGAATCTTGTTTATCACGCTAAGAGGAGCAGGAAAAAGCAAAAAATTTCAGAATTGCACCTTGCAATGCGGAGAAATTAGTTTGTGCATTTACAATATTCATTGATTTTTGCCATTGAAAAACGTCCAGAAATGATTGAAGCTACTGACTGAATGAAAGGAGCTGGCATCTCACTCTCTTTGAATCTTCTTTATCATGCTAAGAGGAGCAGGAAAAAGCAAAAAATTTCAGAATTGCACCTTGCAATGCGGAGAAATTACTGTTTGTGCATTTACAATATTCATTGATTTTTGCCATTGAAAAACATCATGTTATTCATATACCAGAAATGATTGAAGCTACTGACTGAATGAAAGGAGCTGGCATCTCACTCTCTTTGAATCTTCTTTATCATGCTAAGAGGAGCAGGAAAAAGCAAAAAATTTCAGAATTGCACCTTGCAATGCGGAGAAATTACTGTTTGTGCATTTACAATATTCAATGATTTTTGCCATTGAAAAACGTCCAGAAATGATTGAAGCTACTGACTGAATGAAAGGAGCTGGCATCTCACTCTCTTTGAATCTTCTTTATCATGCTAAGAGGAGCAGGAAAAAGCAAAAAATTTCAGAATTGCACCTTGCAATGCGGAGAAATTACTGTTTGTGCATTTACAATATTCATTGATTTTTGCCATTGAAAAACATCATGTTATTCATATACCAGAAATGATTGAAGCTACTGACTGAATGAAAGGAGCTGGCATCTCACTCTCTTTGAATCTTCTTTATCATGCTAAGAGGAGCAGGAAAAAGCAAAAAATTTCAGAATTGCACCTTGCAATGCGGAGAAATTACTGTTTGTGCATTTACAATATTCATTGATTTTTGCCATTGAAAAACGTCCAGAAATGATTGAAGCTACTGACTGAATGAAAGGAGCTGGCATCTCACTCTCTTTGAATCTTCTTTATCATGCTAAGAGGAGCAGGAAAAAGCAAAAAATTTCAGAATTGCACCTTGCAATGCGGAGAAATTACTGTTTGTGCATTTACAATATTCATTGATTTTTGCCATTGAAAAACATCATGTTATTCATATACCAGAAATGATTGAAGCTACTGACTGAATGAAAGGAGCTGGCATCTCACTCTCTTTGAATCTTCTTTATCATGCTAAGAGGAGCAGGAAAAAGCAAAAAATTTCAGAATTGCACCTTGCAATGCGGAGAAATTACTGTTTGTGCATTTACAATATTCAATGATTTTTGCCATTGAAAAACGTCCAGAAATGATTGAAGCTACTGACTGAATGAAAGGAGCTGGCATCTCACTCTCTTTGAATCTTCTTTATCATGCTAAGAGGAGCAGGAAAAAGCAAAAAAATTCAGAATTGCACCTTGCAATGCGGAGAAATTACTGTTTGTGCATTTACAATATTCATTGATTTTTGCCATTGAAAAACATCATGTTATTCATATTCCAGAAATGATTGAAGCTACTGACTGAATGAAAGGAGCTGGCATCTCACTCTCTTTGAATCTTCTTTATCATGCTAAGAGGAGCAGGAAAAAGCAAAAAATTTCAGAATTGCACCTTGCAATGCGGAGAAATTACTGTTTGTGCATTTACAATATTCAATGATTTTTGCCATTGAAAAACGTCCAGAAATGATTGAAGCTACTGACTGAATGAAAGGAGCTGGCATCTCACTCTCTTTGAATCTTCTTTATCATGCTAAGAGGAGCAGGAAAAAGCAAAAAATTTCAGAATTGCACCTTGCAATGCGGAGAAATTACTGTTTGTGCATTTACAATATTCATTGATTTTTGCCATTGAAAAACATCATGTTATTCATATACCAGAAATGTTTGAAGCTACTGACTGAATGAAAGGAGCTGGCATCTCACTCTCTTTGAATCTTCTTTATCATGCTAAGAGGAGCAGGAAAAAGCAAAAAATTTCAGAATTGCACCTTGCAATGCGGAGAAATTACTGTTTGTGCATTTACAATATTCATTGATTTTTGCCATTGAAAAACGTCCAGAAATGATTGAAGCTACTGACTGAATGAAAAGAGCTGGCATCTCACTCTCTTTGAATCTTGTTTATCACGCTGAGGAGCAGGAAAAAGCAAAAAATTTCAGAATTGCACCTTGCAATGCGGAGAAATTACTGTTTGTGCATTTACAATATTCATTGATTTTTGCCATTGAAAAACGTCCAGAAATGATTGAAGCTACTGACTGAATGAAAGGAGCTGGCATCTCACTCTCTTTGAATCTTCTTTATCATGCTAAGAGGAGCAGGAAAAAGCAAAAAATTTCAGAATTGCACCTTGCAATGCGGAGAAATTACTGTTTGTGCATTTACAATATTCATTGATTTTTGCCATTGAAAAACATCATGTTATTCATATACCAGAAATGATTGAAGCTACTGACTGAATGAAAGGAGCTGGCATCTCACTCTCTTTGAATCTTCTTTATCATGCTAAGAGGAGCAGGAAAAAGCAAAAAATTTCAGAATTGCACCTTGCAATGCGGAGAAATTACTGTTTGTGCATTTACAATATTCATTGATTTTTGCCATTGAAAAACGTCCAGAAATGATTGAAGCTACTGACTGAATGAAAGGAGCTGGCATCTCACTCTCTTTGAATCTTCTTTATCATGCTAAGAGGAGCAGGAAAAAGCAAAAAATTTCAGAATTGCACCTTGCAATGCGGAGAAATTACTGTTTGTGCATTTACAATATTCATTGATTTTTGCCATTGAAAAACATCATGTTATTCATATACCAGAAATGATTGAAGCTACTGACTGAATGAAAGGAGCTGGCATCTCACTCTCTTTGAATCTTCTTTATCATGCTAAGAGGAGCAGGAAAAAGCAAAAAATTTCAGAATTGCACCTTGCAATGCGGAGAAATTACTGTTTGTGCATTTACAATATTCAATGATTTTTGCCATTGAAAAACGTCCAGAAATGATTGAAGCTACTGACTGAATGAAAGGAGCTGGCATCTCACTCTCTTTGAATCTTCTTTATCATGCTAAGAGGAGCAGGAAAAAGCAAAAAAATTCAGAATTGCACCTTGCAATGCGGAGAAATTACTGTTTGTGCATTTACAATATTCATTGATTTTTGCCATTGAAAAACATCATGTTATTCATATTCCAGAAATGATTGAAGCTACTGACTGAATGAAAGGAGCTGGCATCTCACTCTCTTTGAATCTTCTTTATCATGCTAAGAGGAGCAGGAAAAAGCAAAAAATTTCAGAATTGCACCTTGCAATGCGGAGAAATTACTGTTTGTGCATTTACAATATTCAATGATTTTTGCCATTGAAAAACGTCCAGAAATGATTGAAGCTACTGACTGAATGAAAGGAGCTGGCATCTCACTCTCTTTGAATCTTCTTTATCATGCTAAGAGGAGCAGGAAAAAGCAAAAAATTTCAGAATTGCACCTTGCAATGCGGAGAAATTACTGTTTGTGCATTTACAATATTCATTGATTTTTGCCATTGAAAAACATCATGTTATTCATATACCAGAAATGTTTGAAGCTACTGACTGAATGAAAGGAGCTGGCATCTCACTCTCTTTGAATCTTCTTTATCATGCTAAGAGGAGCAGGAAAAAGCAAAAAATTTCAGAATTGCACCTTGCAATGCGGAGAAATTACTGTTTGTGCATTTACAATAATCATTGATTTTTGCCATTGAAAAACGTCCAGAAATTATTGAAGCTACTGACTGAATGAAAAGAGCTGGCATCTCACTCTCTTTGAATCTTGTTTATCACGCTGAGGAGCAGGAAAAAGCAAAAAATTTCAGAATTGCACCTTGCAATGCGGAGAAATTACTGTTTGTGCATTTACAATATTCATTGATTTTTGCCATTGAAAAACGTCCAGAAATGATTGAAGCTACTGACTGAATGAAAGGAGCTGGCATCTCACTCTCTTTGAATCTTCTTTATCATGCTAAGAGGAGCAGGAAAAAGCAAAAAATTTCAGAATTGCACCTTGCAATGCGGAGAAATTACTGTTTGTGCATTTACAATATTCATTGATTTTTGCCATTGAAAAACATCATGTTATTCATATACCAGAAATGATTGAAGCTACTGACTGAATGAAAGGAGCTGGCATCTCACTCTCTTTGAATCTTCTTTATCATGCTAAGAGGAGCAGGAAAAAGCAAAAAATTTCAGAATTGCACCTTGCAATGCGGAGAAATTACTGTTTGTGCATTTACAATATTCAATGATTTTTGCCATTGAAAAACGTCCAGAAATGATTGAAGCTACTGACTGAATGAAAGGAGCTGGCATCTCACTCTCTTTGAATCTTCTTTATCATGCTAAGAGGAGCAGGAAAAAGCAAAAAATTTCAGAATTGCACCTTG
>NW_027367957.1:0-53432 GCF_046119375.1 Phyllobates terribilis | reverse complement strand
TTTCCTGTTAATCCTAGCATGATAAAGAAGATTCAAAGAGAGTGAGATGCCAGCTCCTTTCATTCAGTCAGTAGCTTCAAACATTTCTGGTATATGAAAAACATGTTTTTCAATGGCAAAAATCAATGAATATTGTAAATGCACAAACAGTAATATCTCCACATTGCACGGTGCAATTCTGAAATTTTTAGCTTTTTCCTGTTAATCCTAGCATGATAAAGAAGATTCAAAGAGAGTGAGATGCCAGCTCCTTTCATTCAGTCAGTAGCTTCAAACATTTCTGGTATATGAAAAACATGTTTTTCAATGGCAAAAATCAATGAATATTGTAAATGCACAAACAGTAATATCTCCACATTGCACGGTGCAATTCTGAAATTTTTAGCTTTTTCCTGTTAATCCTAGCATGATAAAGAAGATTCAAAGAGAGTGAGATGCCAGCTCCTTTCATTCAGTCAGTAGCTTCAAACATTTCTGGTATATGAAAAACATGTTTTTCAATGGCAAAAATCAATGAATATTGTAAATGCACAAACAGTAATATCTCCACATTGCACGGTGCAATTCTGAAATTTTTAGCTTTTTCCTGTTAATCCTAGCATGATAAAGAAGATTCAAAGAGAGTGAGATGCCAGCTCCTTTCATTCAGTCAGTAGCTTCAAACATTTCTGGACGTTTTTCAATGGCAAAAATCAATGAATATTGTAAATGCACAAACAGTAATATTTCCACATTGCAAGGTGCAATTCTGAAATTTTTAGCTTTTTCCTGTTAATCCTAGCATGATAAAGAAGATTCAAAGAGAGTGAGATGCCAGCTCCTTTCATTCAGTCAGTAGCTTCAAACATTTCTGGTATATGAAAAACATGTTTTTCAATGGCAAAAATCAATGAATATTGTAAATGCACAAACAGTAATATCTCCACATTGCAAGGTGCAATTCTGAAATTTTTAGCTTTTTCCTGTTAATCCTAGCATGATAAAGAAGATTCAAAGAGAGTGAGATGCCAGCTCCTTTCATTCAGTCAGTAGCTTCAAACATTTCTGGTATATGAAAAACATGTTTTTCAATGGCAAAAATCAATGAATATTGTAAATGCACAAACAGTAATATCTCCACATTGCACGGTGCAATTTTGAAATTTTTAGCTTTTTCCTGTTAATCCTAGCATGATAAAGAAGATTCAAAGAGAGTGAGATGCCAGCTCCTTTCATTCAGTCAGTAGCTTCAAACATTTCTGGACGTTTTTCAATGGCAAAAATCAATGAATATTGTAAATGCACAAACAGTAATATCTCCACATTGCACGGTGCAATTCTGAAATTTTTAGCTTTTTCCTGCTAATCCTAGCATGATAAAGAAGATTCAAAGAGAGTGAGATGCCAGCTCCTTTCATTCAGTCAGTAGCTTCAAACATTTCTGGTATATGAAAAACATGTTTTTCAATGGCAAAAATCAATGAATATTGTAAATGCACAAACAGTAATATCTCCACATTGCAAGGTGCAATTCTGAAATTTTTAGCTTTTTCCTGCTAATCCTAGCATGATAAAGAAGATTCAAAGAGAGTGAGATGCCAGCTCCTTTCATTCAGTCAGTAGCTTCAAACATTTCTGGTATATGAAAAACATGTTTTTCAATGGCAAAAATCAATGAATATTGTAAATGCACAAACAGTAATATCTCCACATTGCACGGTGCAATTCTGAAATTTTTAGCTTTTTCCTGTTAATCCTAGCATGATAAAGAAGATTCAAAGAGAGTGAGATGCCAGCTCCTTTCATTCAGTCAGTAGCTTCAAACATTTCTGGTATATGAAAAACATGTTTTTCAATGGCAAAAATCAATGAATATTGTAAATGCACAAACAGTAATATCTCCACATTGCACGGTGCAATTCTGAAATTTTTAGCTTTTTCCTGTTAATCCTAGCATGATAAAGAAGATTCAAAGAGAGTGAGATGCCAGCTCCTTTCATTCAGTCAGTAGCTTCAAACATTTCTGGTATATGAAAAACATGTTTTTCAATGGCAAAAATCAATGAATATTGTAAATGCACAAACAGTAATATCTCCACATTGCACGGTGCAATTCTGAAATTTTTTGCTTTTTCCTGCTAATCCTAGCATGATAAAGAAGATTCAAAGAGAGTGAGATGCCAGCTCCTTTCATTCAGTCAGTAGCTTCAAACATTTCTGGACGTTTTTCAATGGCAAAAATCAATGAATATTGTAAATGCACAAACAGTAATATCTCCACATTGCACGGTGCAATTCTGAAATTTTTAGCTTTTTCCTGCTAATCCTAGCATGATAAAGAAGATTCAAAGAGAGTGAGATGCCAGCTCCTTTCATTCAGTCAGTAGCTTCAAACATTTCTGGTATATGAAAAACATGTTTTTCAATGGCAAAAATCAATGAATATTGTAAATGCACAAACAGTAATATCTCCACATTGCAAGGTGCAATTCTGAAATTTTTAGCTTTTTCCTGCTAATCCTAGCATGATAAAGAAGATTCAAAGAGAGTGAGATGCCAGCTCCTTTCATTCAGTCAGTAGCTTCAAACATTTCTGGACGTTTTTCAATGGCAAAAATCAATGAATATTGTAAATGCACAAACAGTAATATCTCCACATTGCACGGTGCAATTCTGAAATTTTTAGCTTTTTCCTGCTAATCCTAGCATGATAAAGAAGATTCAAAGAGAGTGAGATGCCAGCTCCTTTCATTCAGTCAGTAGCTTCAAACATTTCTGGTATATGAAAAACATGTTTTTCAATGGCAAAAATCAATGAATATTGTAAATGCACAAACAGTAATATCTCCACATTGCAAGGTGCAATTCTGAAATTTTTTGCTTTTTCCTGTTAATCCTAGCATGATAAAGAAGATTCAAAGAGAGTGAGATGCCAGCTCCTTTCATTCAGTCAGTAGCTTCAAACATTTCTGGTATATGAAAAACATGTTTTTCAATGGCAAAAATCAATGAATATTGTAAATGCACAAACAGTAATATCTCCACATTGCAAGGTGCAATTCTGAAATTTTTAGCTTTTTCCTGTTAATCCTAGCATGATAAAGAAGATTCAAAGAGAGTGAGATGCCAGCTCCTTTCATTCAGTCAGTAGCTTCAAACATTTCTGGACGTTTTTCAATGGCAAAAATCAATGAATATTGTAAATGCACAAACAGTAATATCTCCACATTGCACGGTGCAATTCTGAAATTTTTAGCTTTTTCCTGTTAATCCTAGCATGATAAAGAAGATTCAAAGAGAGTGAGATGCCAGCTCCTTTCATTCAGTCAGTAGCTTCAAACATTTCTGGTATATGAAAAACATGTTTTTCAATGGCAAAAATCAATGAATATTGTAAATGCACAAACAGTAATATCTCCACATTGCAAGGTGCAATTCTGAAATTTTTTGCTTTTTCCTGTTAATCCTAGCATGATAAAGAAGATTCAAAGAGAGTGAGATGCCAGCTCCTTTCATTCAGTCAGTAGCTTCAAACATTTCTGGTATATGAAAAACATGTTTTTCAATGGCAAAAATCAATGAATATTGTAAATGCACAAACAGTAATATCTCCACATTGCACGGTGCAATTCTGAAATTTTTTGCTTTTTCCTGTTAATCCTAGCATGATAAAGAAGATTCAAAGAGAGTGAGATGCCAGCTCCTTTCATTCAGTCAGTAGCTTCAAACATTTCTGGACGTTTTTCAATGGCAAAAATCAATGAATATTGTAAATGCACAAACAGTAATATCTCCACATTGCAAGGTGCAATTCTGAAATTTTTAGCTTTTTCCTGTTAATCCTAGCATGATAAAGAAGATTCAAAGAGAGTGAGATGCCAGCTCCTTTCATTCAGTCAGTAGCTTCAAACATTTCTGGTATATGAAAAACATGTTTTTCAATGGCAAAAATCAATGAATATTGTAAATGCACAAACAGTAATATCTCCACATTGCAAGGTGCAATTCTGAAATTTTTAGCTTTTTCCTGCTAATCCTAGCATGATAAAGAAGATTCAAAGAGAGTGAGATGCCAGCTCCTTTCATTCAGTCAGTAGCTTCAAACATTTCTGGACGTTTTTCAATGGCAAAAATCAATGAATATTGTAAATGCACAAACAGTAATATCTCCACATTGCACGGTGCAATTCTGAAATTTTTAGCTTTTTCCTGTTAATCCTAGCATGATAAAGAAGATTCAAAGAGAGTGAGATGCCAGCTCCTTTCATTCAGTCAGTAGCTTCAAACATTTCTGGTATATGAAAAACATGTTTTTCAATGGCAAAAATCAATGAATATTGTAAATGCACAAACAGTAATATCTCCACATTGCAAGGTGCAATTCTGAAATTTTTTGCTTTTTCCTGTTAATCCTAGCATGATAAAGAAGATTCAAAGAGAGTGAGATGCCAGCTCCTTTCATTCAGTCAGTAGCTTCAAACATTTCTGGTATATGAAAAACATGTTTTTCAATGGCAAAAATCAATGAATATTGTAAATGCACAAACAGTAATATCTCCACATTGCAAGGTGCAATTCTGAAATTTTTTGCTTTTTCCTGTTAATCCTAGCATGATAAAGAGGATTCAAAGAGAGTGAGATGCCAGCTCCTTTCATTCAGTCAGTAGCTTCAAACATTTCTGGTATATGAAAAACATGTTTTTCAATGGCAAAAATCAATGAATATTGTAAATGCACAAACAGTAATATCTCCACATTGCACGGTGCAATTCTGAAATTTTTTGCTTTTTCCTGTTAATCCTAGCATGATAAAGAAGATTCAAAGAGAGTGAGATGCCAGCTCCTTTCATTCAGTCAGTAGCTTCAAACATTTCTGGTATATGAAAAACATGTTTTTCAATGGCAAAAATCAATGAATATTGTAAATGCACAAACAGTAATATCTCCACATTGCACGGTGCAATTCTGAAATTTTTTGCTTTTTCCTGCTAATCCTAGCATGATAAAGAAGATTCAAAGAGAGTGAGATGCCAGCTCCTTTCATTCAGTCAGTAGCTTCAAACATTTCTGGTATATGAAAAACATGTTTTTCAATGGCAAAAATCAATGAATATTGTAAATGCACAAACAGTAATATCTCCACATTGCACGGTGCAATTCTGAAATTTTTTGCTTTTTCCTGCTAATCCTAGCATGATAAAGAAGATTCAAAGAGTGAGATGCCAGCTCCTTTCATTCAGTCAGTAGCTTCAAACATTTCTGGACGTTTTTCAATGGCAAAAATCAATGAATATTGTAAATGCACAAACAGTAATATCTCCACATTGCACGGTGCAATTCTGAAATTTTTAGCTTTTTCCTGCTAATCCTAGCATGATAAAGAAGATTCAAAGAGAGTGAGATGCCAGCTCCTTTCATTCAGTCAGTAGCTTCAAACATTTCTGGACGTTTTTCAATGGCAAAAATCAATGAATATTGTAAATGCACAAACAGTAATATCTCCACATTGCAAAGTGCAATTCTGAAATTTTTAGCTTTTTCCTGCTAATCCTAGCATGATAAAGAAGATTCAAAGAGAGTGAGATGCCAGCTCCTTTCATTCAGTCAGTAGCTTCAAACATTTCTGGTATATGAAAAACATGTTTTTCAATGGCAAAAATCAATGAATATTGTAAATGCACAAACAGTAATATCTCCACATTGCAAGGTGCAATTCTGAAATTTTTAGCTTTTTCCTGCTAATCCTAGCATGATAAAGAAGATTCAAAGAGAGTGAGATGCCAGCTCCTTTCATTCAGTCAGTAGCTTCAAACATTTCTGGTATATGAAAAACATGTTTTTCAATGGCAAAAATCAATGAATATTGTAAATGCACAAACAGTAATATCTCCACATTGCACGGTGCAATTCTGAAATTTTTTGCTTTTTCCTGCTAATCCTAGCATGATAAAGAAGATTCAAAGAGAGTGAGATGCCAGCTCCTTTCATTCAGTCAGTAGCTTCAAACATTTCTGGTATATGAAAAACATGTTTTTCAATGGCAAAAATCAATGAATATTGTAAATGCACAAACAGTAATATCTCCACATTGCACGGTGCAATTCTGAAATTTTTAGCTTTTTCCTGTTAATCCTAGCATGATAAAGAAGATTCAAAGAGAGTGAGATGCCAGCTCCTTTCATTCAGTCAGTAGCTTCAAACATTTCTGGTATATGAAAAACATGTTTTTCAATGGCAAAAATCAATGAATATTGTAAATGCACAAACAGTAATATCTCCACATTGCACGGTGCAATTCTGAAATTTTTTGCTTTTTCCTGCTAATCCTAGCATGATAAAGAAGATTCAAAGAGAGTGAGATGCCAGCTCCTTTCATTCAGTCAGTAGCTTCAAACATTTCTGGACGTTTTTCAATGGCAAAAATCAATGAATATTGTAAATGCACAAACAGTAATATCTCCACATTGCACGGTGCAATTCTGAAATTTTTTGCTTTTTCCTGCTAATCCTAGCATGATAAAGAAGATTCAAAGAGAGTGAGATGCCAGCTCCTTTCATTCAGTCAGTAGCTTCAAACATTTCTGGTATATGAAAAACATGTTTTTCAATGCCAAAAATCAATGAATATTGTAAATGCACAAACAGTAATATCTCCACATTGCACGGTGCAATTCTGAAATTTTTTGCTTTTTCCTGTTAATCCTAGCATGATAAAGAAGATTCAAAGAGAGTGAGATGCCAGCTCCTTTCATTCAGTCAGTAGTTTCAAACATTTCTGGTATATGAAAAACATGTTTTTCAATGGCAAAAATCAATGAATATTGTAAATGCACAAACAGTAATATCTCCACATTGCACGGTGCAATTCTGAAATTTTTTGCTTTTTCCTGCTAATCCTAGCATGATAAAGAAGATTCAAAGAGAGTGAGATGCCAGCTCCTTTCATTCAGTCAGTAGCTTCAAACATTTCTGGTATATGAAAAACATGTTTTTCAATGGCAAAAATCAATGAATATTGTAAATGCACAAACAGTAATATCTCCACATTGCACGGTGCAATTCTGAAATTTTTAGCTTTTTCCTGCTAATCCTAGCATGATAAAGAAGATTCAAAGAGAGTGAGATGCCAGCTCCTTTCATTCAGTCAGTAGCTTCAAACATTTCTGGACGTTTTTCAATGGCAAAAATCAATGAATATTGTAAATGCACAAACAGTAATATCTCCACATTGCAAGGTGCAATTCTGAAATTTTTTGCTTTTTCCTGCTAATCCTAGCATGATAAAGAAGATTCAAAGAGAGTGAGATGCCAGCTCCTTTCATTCAGTCAGTAGCTTCAAACATTTCTGGACGTTTTTCAATGGCAAAAATCAATGAATATTGTAAATGCACAAACAGTAATATCTCCACATTGCACGGTGAAATTCTGAAATTTTTAGCTTTTTCCTGTTAATCCTAGCATGATAAAGAAGATTCAAAGAGAGTGAGATGCCAGCTCCTTTCATTCAGTCAGTAGCTTCAAACATTTCTGGTATATGAAAAACATGTTTTTCAATGGCAAAAATCAATGAATATTGTAAATGCACAAACAGTAATATCTCCACATTGCACGGTGCAATTCTGAAATTTTTTGCTTTTTCCTGTTAATCCTAGCATGATAAAGAAGATTCAAAGAGAGTGAGATGCCAGCTCCTTTCATTCAGTCAGTAGCTTCAAACATTTCTGGTATATGAAAAACATGTTTTTCAATGGCAAAAATCAATGAATATTGTAAATGCACAAACAGTAATATCTCCACATTGCACGGTGCAATTCTGAAATTTTTTGCTTTTTCCTGCTAATCCTAGCATGATAAAGAAGATTCAAAGAGAGTGAGATGCCAGCTCCTTTCATTCAGTCAGTAGCTTCAAACATTTCTGGTATATGAAAAACATGTTTTTCAATGGCAAAAATCAATGAATATTGTAAATGCACAAACAGTAATATCTCCACATTGCACGGTGCAATTCTGAAATTTTTTGCTTTTTCCTGTTAATCCTAGCATGATAAAGAAGATTCAAAGAGAGTGAGATGCCAGCTCCTTTCATTCAGTCAGTAGCTTCAAACATTTCTGGTATATGAAAAACATGTTTTTCAATGGCAAAAATCAATGAATATTGTAAATGTACAAACAGTAATATCTCCACATTGCAAGGTGCAATTCTGAAATTTTTAGCTTTTTCCTGTTAATCCTAGCATGATAAAGAAGATTCAAAGAGAGTGAGATGCCAGCTCCTTTCATTCAGTCAGTAGCTTCAAACATTTCTGGTATATGAAAAACATGTTTTTCAATGGCAAAAATCAATGAATATTGTAAATGCACAAACAGTAATATCTCCACATTGCAAGGTGCAATTCTGAAATTTTTAGCTTTTTCCTGTTAATCCTAGCATGATAAAGAAGATTCAAAGAGAGTGAGATGCCAGCTCCTTTCATTCAGTCAGTAGCTTCAAACATTTCTGGACGTTTTTCAATGGCAAAAATCAATGAATATTGTAAATGCACAAACAGTAATATCTCCACATTGCAAGGTGCAATTCTGAAATTTTTTGCTTTTTCCTGCTAATCCTAGCATGATAAAGAAGATTCAAAGAGAGTGAGATGCCAGCTCCTTTCATTCAGTCAGTAGCTTCAAACATTTCTGGTATATGAAAAACATGTTTTTCAATGGCAAAAATCAATGAATATTGTAAATGCACAAACAGTAATATCTCCACATTGCACGGTGCAATTCTGAAATTTTTAGCTTTTTCCTGTTAATCCTAGCATGATAAAGAAGATTCAAAGAGAGTGAGATGCCAGCTCCTTTCATTCAGTCAGTAGCTTCAAACATTTCTGGACGTTTTTCAATGGCAAAAATCAATGAATATTGTAAATGCACAAACAGTAATATCTCCACATTGCAAGGTGCAATTCTGAAATTTTTTGCTTTTTCCTGCTAATCCTAGCATGATAAAGAAGATTCAAAGAGAGTGAGATGCCAGCTCCTTTCATTCAGTCAGTAGCTTCAAACATTTCTGGTATATGAAAAACATGTTTTTCAATGGCAAAAATCAATGAATATTGTAAATGCACAAACAGTAATATCTCCACATTGCAAGGTGCAATTCTGAAATTTTTAGCTTTTTCCTGTTAATCCTAGCATGATAAAGAAGATTCAAAGAGAGTGAGATGCCAGCTCCTTTCATTCAGTCAGTAGCTTCAAACATTTCTGGACGTTTTTCAATGGCAAAAATCAATGAATATTGTAAATGCACAAACAGTAATATCTCCACATTGCACGGTGCAATTCTGAAATTTTTTGCTTTTTCCTGTTAATCCTAGCATGATAAAGAAGATTCAAAGAGAGTGAGATGCCAGCTCCTTTCATTCAGTCAGTAGCTTCAAACATTTCTGGTATATGAAAAACATGTTTTTCAATGGCAAAAATCAATGAATATTGTAAATGCACAAACAGTAATATCTCCACATTGCAAGGTGCAATTCTGAAATTTTTTGCTTTTTCCTGCTAATCCTAGCATGATAAAGAAGATTCAAAGAGAGTGAGATGCCAGCTCCTTTCATTCAGTCAGTAGCTTCAAACATTTCTGGACGTTTTTCAATGGCAAAAATCAATGAATATTGTAAATGCACAAACAGTAATATCTCCACATTGCACGGTGCAATTCTGAAATTTTTAGCTTTTTCCTGTTAATCCTAGCATGATAAAGAAGATTCAAAGAGAGTGAGATGCCAGCTCCTTTCATTCAGTCAGTAGCTTCAAACATTTCTGGTATATGAAAAACATGTTTTTCAATGGCAAAAATCAATGAATATTGTAAATGCACAAACAGTAATATCTCCACATTGCAAGGTGCAATTCTGAAATTTTTTGCTTTTTCCTGCTAATCCTAGCATGATAAAGAAGATTCAAAGAGAGTGAGATGCCAGCTCCTTTCATTCAGTCAGTAGCTTCAAACATTTCTGGTATATGAAAAACATGTTTTTCAATGGCAAAAATCAATGAATATTGTAAATGCACAAACAGTAATATCTCCACATTGCACGGTGCAATTCTGAAATTTTTTGCTTTTTCCTGCTAATCCTAGCATGATAAAGAAGATTCAAAGAGAGTGAGATGCCAGCTCCTTTCATTTAGTCAGTAGCTTCAAACATTTCTGGACGTTTTTCAATGGCAAAAATCAATGAATATTGTAAATGCACAAACAGTAATATCTCCACATTGCACGGTGCAATTCTGAAATTTTTAGCTTTTTCCTGCTAATCCTAGCATGATAAAGAAGATTCAAAGAGAGTGAGATGCCAGCTCCTTTCATTCAGTCAGTAGTTTCAAACATTTCTGGTATATGAAAAACATGTTTTTCAATGGCAAAAATCAATGAATATTGTAAATGCACAAACAGTAATATCTCCACATTGCACGGTGCAATTCTGAAATTTTTTGCTTTTTCCTGCTAATCCTAGCATGATAAAGAAGATTCAAAGAGAGTGAGATGCCAGCTCCTTTCATTCAGTCAGTAGCTTCAAACATTTCTGGACGTTTTTCAATGGCAAAAATCAATGAATATTGTAAATGCACAAACAGTAATATCTCCACATTGCACGGTGCAATTCTGAAATTTTTAGCTTTTTCCTGTTAATCCTAGCATGATAAAGAAGATTCAAAGAGAGTGAGATGCCAGCTCCTTTCATTCAGTCAGTAGCTTCAAACATTTCTGGTATATGAAAAACATGTTTTTCAATGGCAAAAATCAATGAATATTGTAAATGCACAAACAGTAATATCTCCACATTGCACGGTGCAATTCTGAAATTTTTAGCTTTTTCCTGCTAATCCTAGCATGATAAAGAAGATTCAAAGAGAGTGAGATGCCAGCTCCTTTCATTCAGTCAGTAGCTTCAAACATTTCTGGTATATGAAAAACATGTTTTTCAATGGCAAAAATCAATGAATATTGTAAATGCACAAACAGTAATATCTCCACATTGCACGGTGCAATTCTGAAATTTTTAGCTTTTTCCTGCTAATCCTAGCATGATAAAGAAGATTCAAAGAGAGTGAGATGCCAGCTCCTTTCATTCAGTCAGTAGCTTCAAACATTTCTGGTATATGAAAAACATGTTTTTCAATGGCAAAAATCAATGAATATTGTAAATGCACAAACAGTAATATCTCCACATTGCACGGTGTAATTCTGAAATTTTTAGCTTTTTCCTGTTAATCCTAGCATGATAAAGAAGATTCAAAGAGAGTGAGATGCCAGCTACTTTCATTCAGTCAGTAGCTTCAAACATTTCTGGTATATGAAAAACATGTTTTTCAATGGCAAAAATCAATGAATATTGTAAATGCACAAACAGTAATATCTCCACATTGCAAGGTGCAATTCTGAAATTTTTAGCTTTTTCCTGTTAATCCTAGCATGATAAAGAAGATTCAAAGAGAGTGAGATGCCAGCTCCTTTCATTCAGTCAGTAGCTTCAAACATTTCTGGTATATGAAAAACATGTTTTTCAATGGCAAAAATCAATGAATATTGTAAATGCACAAACAGTAATATCTCCACATTGCAAGGTGCAATTCTGAAATTTTTAGCTTTTTCCTGTTAATCCTAGCATGATAAAGAAGATTCAAAGAGAGTGAGATGCCAGCTCCTTTCATTCAGTCAGTAGCTTCAAACATTTCTGGACGTTTTTCAATGGCAAAAATCAATGAATATTGTAAATGCACAAACAGTAATATCTCCACATTGCACGGTGCAATTCTGAAATTTTTAGCTTTTTCCTGTTAATCCTAGCATGATAAAGAAGATTCAAAGAGAGTGAGATGCCAGCTCCTTTCATTCAGTCAGTAGCTTCAAACATTTCTGGTATATGAAAAACATGTTTTTCAATGGCAAAAATCAATGAATATTGTAAATGCACAAACAGTAATATCTCCACATTGCAAGGTGCAATTCTGAAATTTTTTGCTTTTTCCTGTTAATCCTAGCATGATAAAGAAGATTCAAAGAGAGTGAGATGCCAGCTCCTTTCATTCAGTCAGTAGCTTCAAACATTTCTGGTATATGAAAAACATGTTTTTCAATGGCAAAAATCAATGAATATTGTAAATGCACAAACAGTAATATCTCCACATTGCACGGTGCAATTCTGAAATTTTTAGCTTTTTCCTGTTAATCCTAGCATGATAAAGAAGATTCAAAGAGAGTGAGATGCCAGCTCCTTTCATTCAGTCAGTAGCTTCAAACATTTCTGGACGTTTTTCAATGGCAAAAATCAATGAATATTGTAAATGCACAAACAGTAATATCTCCACATTGCAAGGTGCAATTCTGAAATTTTTAGCTTTTTCCTGCTAATCCTAGCATGATAAAGAAGATTCAAAGAGAGTGAGATGCCAGCTCCTTTCATTCAGTCAGTAGCTTCAAACATTTCTGGTATATGAAAAACATGTTTTTCAATGGCAAAAATCAATGAATATTGTAAATGCACAAACAGTAATATCTCCACATTGCACGGTGCAATTCTGAAATTTTTTGCTTTTTCCTGTTAATCCTAGCATGATAAAGAAGATTCAAAGAGAGTGAGATGCCAGCTCCTTTCATTCAGTCAGTAGCTTCAAACATTTCTGGTATATGAAAAACATGTTTTTCAATGGCAAAAATCAATGAATATTGTAAATGCACAAACAGTAATATTTCCACATTGCAAGGTGCAATTCTGAAATTTTTAGCTTTTTCCTGCTAATCCTAGCATGATAAAGAAGATTCAAAGAGAGTGAGATGCCAGCTCCTTTCATTCAGTCAGTAGCTTCAAACATTTCTGGACGTTTTTCAATGGCAAAAATCAATGAATATTGTAAATGCACAAACAGTAATATCTCCACATTGCACGGTGCAATTCTGAAATTTTTTGCTTTTTCCTGTTAATCCTAGCATGATAAAGAAGATTCAAAGAGAGTGAGATGCCAGCTCCTTTCATTCAGTCAGTAGCTTCAAACATTTCTGGTATATGAAAAACATGTTTTTCAATGGCAAAAATCAATGAATATTGTAAATGCACAAACAGTAATATCTCCACATTGCAAGGTGCAATTCTGAAATTTTTTGCTTTTTCCTGCTAATCCTAGCATGATAAAGAAGATTCAAAGAGAGTGAGATGCCAGCTCCTTTCATTCAGTCAGTAGCTTCAAACATTTCTGGACGTTTTTCAATGGCAAAAATCAATGAATATTGTAAATACACAAACAGTAATATCTCCACATTGCACGGTGCAATTCTGAAATTTTTAGCTTTTTCCTGTTAATCCTAGCATGATAAAGAAGATTCAAAGAGAGTGAGATGCCAGCTCCTTTCATTCAGTCAGTAGCTTCAAACATTTCTGGTATATGAAAAACATGTTTTTCAATGGCAAAAATCAATGAATATTGTAAATGCACAAACAGTAATATCTCCACATTGCAAGGTGCAATTCTGAAATTTTTTGCTTTTTCCTGCTAATCCTAGCATGATAAAGAAGATTCAAAGAGAGTGAGATGCCAGCTCCTTTCATTCAGTCAGTAGCTTCAAACATTTCTGGTATATGAAAAACATGTTTTTCAATGGCAAAAATCAATGAATATTGTAAATGCACAAACAGTAATATCTCCACATTGCACGGTGCAATTCTGAAATTTTTTGCTTTTTCCTGCTAATCCTAGCATGATAAAGAAGATTCAAAGAGAGTGAGATGCCAGCTCCTTTCATTCAGTCAGTAGCTTCAAACATTTCTGGACGTTTTTCAATGGCAAAAATCAATGAATATTGTAAATGCACAAACAGTAATATCTCCACATTGCACGGTGCAATTCTGAAATTTTTAGCTTTTTCCTGCTAATCCTAGCATGATAAAGAAGATTCAAAGAGAGTGAGATGCCAGCTCCTTTCATTCAGTCAGTAGTTTCAAACATTTCTGGTATATGAAAAACATGTTTTTCAATGGCAAAAATCAATGAATATTGTAAATGCACAAACAGTAATATCTCCACATTGCACGGTGCAATTCTGAAATTTTTTGCTTTTTCCTGCTAATCCTAGCATGATAAAGAAGATTCAAAGAGAGTGAGATGCCAGCTCCTTTCATTCAGTCAGTAGCTTCAAACATTTCTGGACGTTTTTCAATGGCAAAAATCAATGAATATTGTAAATGCACAAACAGTAATATCTCCACATTGCACGGTGCAATTCTGAAATTTTTAGCTTTTTCCTGTTAATCCTAGCATGATAAAGAAGATTCAAAGAGAGTGAGATGCCAGCTCCTTTCATTCAGTCAGTAGCTTCAAACATTTCTGGTATATGAAAAACATGTTTTTCAATGGCAAAAATCAATGAATATTGTAAATGCACAAACAGTAATATCTCCACATTGCACGGTGCAATTCTGAAATTTTTAGCTTTTTCCTGCTAATCCTAGCATGATAAAGAAGTTTCAAAGAGAGTGAGATGCCAGCTCCTTTCATTCAGTCAGTAGCTTCAAACATTTCTGGTATATGAAAAACATGTTTTTCAATGGCAAAAATCAATGAATATTGTAAATGCACAAACAGTAATATCTCCACATTGCACGGTGCAATTCTGAAATTTTTAGCTTTTTCCTGCTAATCCTAGCATGATAAAGAAGATTCAAAGAGAGTGAGATGCCAGCTCCTTTCATTCAGTCAGTAGCTTCAAACTTTTCTGGTATATGAAAAACATGTTTTTCAATGGCAAAAATCAATGAATATTGTAAATGCACAAACAGTAATATCTCCACATTGCACGGTGCAATTCTGAAATTTTTAGCTTTTTCCTGTTAATCCTAGCATGATAAAGAAGATTCAAAGAGAGTGAGATGCCAGCTCCTTTCATTCAGTCAGTAGCTTCAAACATTTCTGGTATATGAAAAACATGTTTTTCAATGGCAAAAATCAATGAATATTGTAAATGCACAAACAGTAATATCTCCACATTGCAAGGTGCAATTCTGAAATTTTTAGCTTTTTCCTGTTAATCCTAGCATGATAAAGAAGATTCAAAGAGAGTGAGATGCCAGCTCCTTTCATTCAGTCAGTAGCTTCAAACATTTCTGGTATATGAAAAACATGTTTTTCAATGGCAAAAATCAATGAATATTGTAAATGCACAAACAGTAATATCTCCACATTGCAAGGTGCAATTCTGAAATTTTTAGCTTTTTCCTGTTAATCCTAGCATGATAAAGAAGATTCAAAGAGAGTGAGATGCCAGCTCCTTTCATTCAGTCAGTAGCTTCAAACATTTCTGGACGTTTTTCAATGGCAAAAATCAATGAATATTGTAAATGCACAAACAGTAATATCTCCACATTGCACGGTGCAATTCTGAAATTTTTAGCTTTTTCCTGTTAATCCTAGCATGATAAAGAAGATTCAAAGAGAGTGAGATGCCAGCTCCTTTCATTCAGTCAGTAGCTTCAAACATTTCTGGTATATGAAAAACATGTTTTTCAATGGCAAAAATCAATGAATATTGTAAATGCACAAACAGTAATATCTCCACATTGCAAGGTGCAATTCTGAAATTTTTTGCTTTTTCCTGTTAATCCTAGCATGATAAAGAAGATTCAAAGAGAGTGAGATGCCAGCTCCTTTCATTCAGTCAGTAGCTTCAAACATTTCTGGTATATGAAAAACATGTTTTTCAATGGCAAAAATCAATGAATATTGTAAATGCACAAACAGTAATATCTCCACATTGCACGGTGCAATTCTGAAATTTTTAGCTTTTTCCTGTTAATCCTAGCATGATAAAGAAGATTCAAAGAGAGTGAGATGCCAGCTCCTTTCATTCAGTCAGTAGCTTCAAACATTTCTGGACGTTTTTCAATGGCAAAAATCAATGAATATTGTAAATGCACAAACAGTAATATCTCCACATTGCAAGGTGCAATTCTGAAATTTTTAGCTTTTTCCTGCTAATCCTAGCATGATAAAGAAGATTCAAAGAGAGTGAGATGCCAGCTCCTTTCATTCAGTCAGTAGCTTCAAACATTTCTGGTATATGAAAAACATGTTTTTCAATGGCAAAAATCAATGAATATTGTAAATGCACAAACAGTAATATCTCCACATTGCAAGGTGCAATTCTGAAATTTTTTGCTTTTTCCTGTTAATCCTAGCATGATAAAGAAGATTCAAAGAGAGTGAGATGCCAGCTCCTTTCATTCAGTCAGTAGCTTCAAACATTTCTGGTATATGAAAAACATGTTTTTCAATGGCAAAAATCAATGAATATTGTAAATGCACAAACAGTAATATCTCCACATTGCACGGTGCAATTCTGAAATTTTTAGCTTTTTCCTGTTAATCCTAGCATGATAAAGAAGATTCAAAGAGAGTGAGATGCCAGCTCCTTTCATTCAGTCAGTAGCTTCAAACATTTCTGGACGTTTTTCAATGGCAAAAATCAATGAATATTGTAAATGCACAAACAGTAATATCTCCACATTGCACGGTGCAATTCTGAAATTTTTTGCTTTTTCCTGCTAATCCTAGCATGATAAAGAAGATTCAAAGAGAGTGAGATGCCAGCTCCTTTCATTCAGTCAGTAGCTTCAAACATTTCTGGTATATGAAAAACATGTTTTTCAATGGCAAAAATCAATGAATATTGTAAATGCACAAACAGTAATATCTCCACATTGCAAGGTGCAATTCTGAAATTTTTTGCTTTTTCCTGCTAATCCTAGCATGATAAAGAAGATTCAAAGAGAGTGAGATGCCAGCTCCTTTCATTCAGTCAGTAGCTTCAAACATTTCTGGTATATGAAAAACATGTTTTTCAATGGCAAAAATCAATGAATATTGTAAATGCACAAACAGTAATATCTCCACATTGCACGGTGCAATTCTGAAATTTTTAGCTTTTTCCTGCTAATCCTAGCATGATAAAGAAGATTCAAAGAGAGTGAGATGCCAGCTCCTTTCATTCAGTCAGTAGCTTCAAACATTTCTGGTATATGAAAAACATGTTTTTCAATGGCAAATATCAATGAATATTGTAAATGCACAAACAGTAATATCTCCACATTGCAAGGTGCAATTCTGAAATTTTTAGCTTTTTCCTGCTAATCCTAGCATGATAAAGAAGATTCAAAGAGAGTGAGATGCCAGCTCCTTTCATTCAGTCAGTAGCTTCAAACATTTCTGGACGTTTTTCAATGGCAAAAATCAATGAATATTGTAAATACACAAACAGTAATATCTCCACATTGCACGGTGCAATTCTGAAATTTTTTGCTTTTTCCTGTTAATCCTAGCATGATAAAGAAGATTCAAAGAGAGTGAGATGCCAGCTCCTTTCATTCAGTCAGTAGCTTCAAACATTTCTGGTATATGAAAAACATGTTTTTCAATGGCAAAAATCAATGAATATTGTAAATGCACAAACAGTAATATCTCCACATTGCAAGGTGCAATTCTGAAATTTTTTGCTTTTTCCTGCTAATCCTAGCATGATAAAGAAGATTCAAAGAGAGTGAGATGCCAGCTCCTTTCATTCAGTCAGTAGCTTCAAACATTTCTGGACGTTTTTCAATGGCAAAAATCAATGAATATTGTAAATGCACAAACAGTAATATCTCCACATTGCACGGTGCAATTCTGAAATTTTTAGCTTTTTCCTGTTAATCCTAGCATGATAAAGAAGATTCAAAGAGAGTGAGATGCCAGCTCCTTTCATTCAGTCAGTAGCTTCAAACATTTCTGGTATATGAAAAACATGTTTTTCAATGGCAAAAATCAATGAATATTGTAAATGCACAAACAGTAATATCTCCACATTGCAAGGTGCAATTCTGAAATTTTTTGCTTTTTCCTGCTAATCCTAGCATGATAAAGAAGATTCAAAGAGAGTGAGATGCCAGCTCCTTTCATTCAGTCAGTAGCTTCAAACATTTCTGGTATATGAAAAACATGTTTTTCAATGGCAAAAATCAATGAATATTGTAAATGCACAAACAGTAATATCTCCACATTGCACGGTGCAATTCTGAAATTTTTTGCTTTTTCCTGCTAATCCTAGCATGATAAAGAAGATTCAAAGAGAGTGAGATGCCAGCTCCTTTCATTCAGTCAGTAGCTTCAAACATTTCTGGTATATGAAAAACATGTTTTTCAATGGCAAAAATCAATGAATATTGTAAATGCACAAACAGTAATATCTCCACATTGCACGGTGCAATTCTGAAATTTTTAGCTTTTTCCTGTTAATCCTAGCATGATAAAGAAGATTCAAAGAGAGTGAGATGCCAGCTCCTTTCATTCAGTCAGTAGCTTCAAACATTTCTGGACGTTTTTCAATGGCAAAAATCAATGAATATTGTAAATGCACAAACAGTAATATCTCCACATTGCAAGGTGCAATTCTGAAATTTTTTGCTTTTTCCTGCTAATCCTAGCATGATAAAGAAGATTCAAAGAGAGTGAGATGCCAGCTCCTTTCATTCAGTCAGTAGCTTCAAACATTTCTGGTATATGAAAAACATGTTTTTCAATGGCAAAAATCAATGAATATTGTAAATGCACAAACAGTAATATCTCCACATTGCAAGGTGCAATTCTGAAATTTTTAGCTTTTTCCTGTTAATCCTAGCATGATAAAGAAGATTCAAAGAGAGTGAGATGCCAGCTCCTTTCATTCAGTCAGTAGCTTCAAACATTTCTGGACGTTTTTCAATGGCAAAAATCAATGAATATTGTAAATGCACAAACAGTAATATCTCCACATTGCACGGTGCAATTCTGAAATTTTTAGCTTTTTCCTGTTAATCCTAGCATGATAAAGAAGATTCAAAGAGAGTGAGATGCCAGCTCCTTTCATTCAGTCAGTAGCTTCAAACATTTCTGGTATATGAAAAACATGTTTTTCAATGGCAAAAATCAATGAATATTGTAAATGCACAAACAGTAATATCTCCACATTGCACGGTGCAATTCTGAAATTTTTTGCTTTTTCCTGCTAATCCTAGCATGATAAAGAAGATTCAAAGAGAGTGAGATGCCAGCTCCTTTCATTCAGTCAGTAGCTTCAAACATTTCTGGACGTTTTTCAATGGCAAAAATCAATGAATATTGTAAATGCACAAACAGTAATATCTCCACATTGCACGGTGCAATTCTGAAATTTTTAGCTTTTTCCTGTTAATCCTAGCATGATAAAGAAGATTCAAAGAGAGTGAGATGCCAGCTCCTTTCATTCAGTCAGTAGCTTCAAACATTTCTGGTATATGAAAAACATGTTTTTCAATGGCAAAAATCAATGAATATTGTAAATGCACAAACAGTAATATCTCCACATTGCACGGTGCAATTCTGAAATTTTTTGCTTTTTCCTGCTAATCCTAGCATGATAAAGAAGATTCAAAGAGAGTGAGATGCCAGCTCCTTTCATTCAGTCAGTAGCTTCAAACATTTCTGGTATATGAAAAACATGTTTTTCAATGGCAAAAATCAATGAATATTGTAAATGCACAAACAGTAATATCTCCACATTGCAAGGTGCAATTCTGAAATTTTTAGCTTTTTCCTGTTAATCCTAGCATGATAAAGAAGATTCAAAGAGAGTGAGATGCCAGCTCCTTTCATTCAGTCAGTAGCTTCAAACATTTCTGGTATATGAAAAACATGTTTTTCAATGGCAAAGATCAATGAATATTGTAAATGCACAAACAGTAATATCTCCACATTGCACGGTGCAATTCTGAAATTTTTAGCTTTTTCCTGTTAATCCTAGCATGATAAAGAAGATTCAAAGAGAGTGAGATGCCAGCTCCTTTCATTCAGTCAGTAGCTTCAAACATTTCTGGACGTTTTTCAATGGCAAAAATCAATGAATATTGTAAATGCACAAACAGTAATATCTCCACATTGCACGGTGCAATTCTGAAATTTTTAGCTTTTTCCTGTTAATCCTAGCATGATAAAGAAGATTCAAAGAGAGTGAGATGCCAGCTCCTTTCATTCAGTCAGTAGCTTCAAACATTTCTGGTATATGAAAAACATGTTTTTCAATGGCAAAAATCAATGAATATTGTAAATGCACAAACAGTAATATCTCCACATTGCAAGGTGCAATTCTGAAATTTTTTGCTTTTTCCTGCTAATCCTAGCATGATAAAGAAGATTCAAAGAGAGTGAGATGCCAGCTCCTTTCATTCAGTCAGTAGCTTCAAACATTTCTGGTATATGAAAAACATGTTTTTCAATGGCAAAAATCAATGAATATTGTAAATGCACAAACAGTAATATCTCCACATTGCAAGGTGCAATTCTGAAATTTTTAGCTTTTTCCTGTTAATCCTAGCATGATAAAGAAGATTCAAAGAGAGTGAGATGCCAGCTCCTTTCATTCAGTCAGTAGCTTCAAACATTTCTGGACGTTTTTCAATGGCAAAAATCAATGAATATTGTAAATGCACAAACAGTAATATCTCCACATTGCAAGGTGCAATTCTGAAATTTTTTGCTTTTTCCTGCTAATCCTAGCATGATAAAGAAGATTCAAAGAGAGTGAGATGCCAGCTCCTTTCATTCAGTCAGTAGCTTCAAACATTTCTGGTATATGAAAAACATGTTTTTCAATGGCAAAAATCAATGAATATTGTAAATGCACAAACAGTAATATCTCCACATTGCAAGGTGCAATTCTGAAATTTTTAGCTTTTTCCTGCTAATCCTAGCATGATAAAGAAGATTCAAAGAGAGTGAGATGCCAGCTCCTTTCATTCAGTCAGTAGCTTCAAACATTTCTGGACGTTTTTCAATGGCAAAAATCAATGAATATTGTAAATGCACAAACAGTAATATCTCCACATTGCACGGTGCAATTCTGAAATTTTTAGCTTTTTCCTGTTAATCCTAGCATGATAAAGAAGATTCAAAGAGAGTGAGATGCCAGCTCCTTTCATTCAGTCAGTAGCTTCAAACATTTCTGGTATATGAAAAACATGTTTTTCAATGGCAAAAATCAATGAATATTGTAAATGCACAAACAGTAATATCTCCACATTGCAAGGTGCAATTCTGAAATTTTTTGCTTTTTCCTGTTAATCCTAGCATGATAAAGAAGATTCAAAGAGAGTGAGATGCCAGCTCCTTTCATTCAGTCAGTAGCTTCAAACATTTCTGGTATATGAAAAACATGTTTTTCAATGGCAAAAATCAATGAATATTGTAAATGCACAAACAGTAATATCTCCACATTGCGCGGTGCAATTCTGAAATTTTTAGCTTTTTCCTGTTAATCCTAGCATGATAAAGAAGATTTAAAGAGAGTGAGATGCCAGCTCCTTTCATTCAGTCAGTAGCTTCAAACATTTCTGGACGTTTTTCAATGGCAAAAATCAATGAATATTGTAAATGCACAAACAGTAATATCTCCACATTGCAAGGTGCAATTCTGAAATTTTTAGCTTTTTCCTGCTAATCCTAGCATGATAAAGAAGATTCAAAGAGAGTGAGATGCCAGCTCCTTTCATTCAGTCAGTAGCTTCAAACATTTCTGGTATATGAAAAACATGTTTTTCAATGGCAAAAATCAATGAATATTGTAAATGCACAAACAGTAATATCTCCACATTGCACGGTGCAATTCTGAAATTTTTTGCTTTTTCCTGTTAATCCTAGCATGATAAAGAAGATTCAAAGAGAGTGAGATGCCAGCTCCTTTCATTCAGTCAGTAGCTTCAAACATTTCTGGTATATGAAAAACATGTTTTTCAATGGCAAAAATCAATGAATATTGTAAATGCACAAACAGTAATATCTCCACATTGCAAGGTGCAATTCTGAAATTTTTAGCTTTTTCCTGCTAATCCTAGCATGATAAAGAAGATTCAAAGAGAGTGAGATGCCAGCTCCTTTCATTCAGTCAGTAGCTTCAAACATTTCTGGACGTTTTTCAATGGCAAAAATCAATGAATATTGTAAATGCACAAACAGTAATATCTCCACATTGCACGGTGCAATTCTGAAATTTTTTGCTTTTTCCTGTTAATCCTAGCATGATAAAGAAGATTCAAAGAGAGTGAGATGCCAGCTCCTTTCATTCAGTCAGTAGCTTCAAACATTTCTGGTATATGAAAAACATGTTTTTCAATGGCAAAAATCAATGAATATTGTAAATGCACAAACAGTAATATCTCCACATTGCAAGGTGCAATTCTGAAATTTTTTGCTTTTTCCTGCTAATCCTAGCATGATAAAGAAGATTCAAAGAGAGTGAGATGCCAGCTCCTTTCATTCAGTCAGTAGCTTCAAACATTTCTGGACGTTTTTCAATGGCAAAAATCAATGAATATTGTAAATACACAAACAGTAATATCTCCACATTGCACGGTGCAATTCTGAAATTTTTAGCTTTTTCCTGTTAATCCTAGCATGATAAAGAAGATTCAAAGAGAGTGAGATGCCAGCTCCTTTCATTCAGTCAGTAGCTTCAAACATTTCTGGTATATGAAAAACATGTTTTTCAATGGCAAAAATCAATGAATATTGTAAATGCACAAACAGTAATATCTCCACATTGCAAGGTGCAATTCTGAAATTTTTTGCTTTTTCCTGCTAATCCTAGCATGATAAAGAAGATTCAAAGAGAGTGAGATGCCAGCTCCTTTCATTCAGTCAGTAGCTTCAAACATTTCTGGTATATGAAAAACATGTTTTTCAATGGCAAAAATCAATGAATATTGTAAATGCACAAACAGTAATATCTCCACATTGCACGGTGCAATTCTGAAATTTTTTGCTTTTTCCTGCTAATCCTAGCATGATAAAGAAGATTCAAAGAGAGTGAGATGCCAGCTCCTTTCATTCAGTCAGTAGCTTCAAACATTTCTGGACGTTTTTCAATGGCAAAAATCAATGAATATTGTAAATGCACAAACAGTAATATCTCCACATTGCACGGTGCAATTCTGAAATTTTTAGCTTTTTCCTGCTAATCCTAGCATGATAAAGAAGATTCAAAGAGAGTGAGATGCCAGCTCCTTTCATTCAGTCAGTAGTTTCAAACATTTCTGGTATATGAAAAACATGTTTTTCAATGGCAAAAATCAATGAATATTGTAAATGCACAAACAGTAATATCTCCACATTGCACGGTGCAATTCTGAAATTTTTTGCTTTTTCCTGCTAATCCTAGCATGATAAAGAAGATTCAAAGAGAGTGAGATGCCAGCTCCTTTCATTCAGTCAGTAGCTTCAAACATTTCTGGACGTTTTTCAATGGCAAAAATCAATGAATATTGTAAATGCACAAACAGTAATATCTCCACATTGCACGGTGCAATTCTGAAATTTTTAGCTTTTTCCTGTTAATCCTAGCATGATAAAGAAGATTCAAAGAGAGTGAGATGCCAGCTCCTTTCATTCAGTCAGTAGCTTCAAACATTTCTGGTATATGAAAAACATGTTTTTCAATGGCAAAAATCAATGAATATTGTAAATGCACAAACAGTAATATCTCCACATTGCACGGTGCAATTCTGAAATTTTTAGCTTTTTCCTGCTAATCCTAGCATGATAAAGAAGATTCAAAGAGAGTGAGATGCCAGCTCCTTTCATTCAGTCAGTAGCTTCAAACATTTCTGGACGTTTTTCAATGGCAAAAATCAATGAATATTGTAAATGCACAAACAGTAATATCTCCACATTGCACGGTGCAATTCTGAAATTTTTAGCTTTTTCCTGTTAATCCTAGCATGATAAAGAAGATTCAAAGAGAGTGAGATGCCAGCTCCTTTCATTCAGTCAGTAGCTTCAAACATTTCTGGTATATGAAAAACATGTTTTTCAATGGCAAAAATCAATGAATATTGTAAATGCACAAACAGTAATATCTCCACATTGCACGGTGCAATTCTGAAATTTTTAGCTTTTTCCTGCTAATCCTAGCATGATAAAGAAGATTCAAAGAGAGTGAGATGCCAGCTCCTTTCATTCAGTCAGTAGCTTCAAACTTTTCTGGTATATGAAAAACATGTTTTTCAATGGCAAAAATCAATGAATATTGTAAATGCACAAACAGTAATATCTCCACATTGCACGGTGCAATTCTGAAATTTTTAGCTTTTTCCTGTTAATCCTAGCATGATAAAGAAGATTCAAAGAGAGTGAGATGCCAGCTCCTTTCATTCAGTCAGTAGCTTCAAACATTTCTGGACGTTTTTCAATGGCAAAAATCAATGAATATTGTAAATGCACAAACAGTAATATCTCCACATTGCAAGGTGCAATTCTGAAATTTTTAGCTTTTTCCTGCTAATCCTAGCATGATAAAGAAGATTCAAAGAGAGTGAGATGCCAGCTCCTTTCATTCAGTCAGTAGCTTCAAACATTTCTGGTATATGAAAAACATGTTTTTCAATGGCAAAAATCAATGAATATTGTAAATGCACAAACAGTAATATCTCCACATTGCACGGTGCAATTCTGAAATTTTTTGCTTTTTCCTGTTAATCCTAGCATGATAAAGAAGATTCAAAGAGAGTGAGATGCCAGCTCCTTTCATTCAGTCAGTAGCTTCAAACATTTCTGGTATATGAAAAACATGTTTTTCAATGGCAAAAATCAATGAATATTGTAAATGCACAAACAGTAATATCTCCACATTGCAAGGTGCAATTCTGAAATTTTTAGCTTTTTCCTGCTAATCCTAGCATGATAAAGAAGATTCAAAGAGAGTGAGATGCCAGCTCCTTTCATTCAGTCAGTAGCTTCAAACATTTCTGGACGTTTTTCAATGGCAAAAATCAATGAATATTGTAAATGCACAAACAGTAATATCTCCACATTGCACGGTGCAATTCTGAAATTTTTTGCTTTTTCCTGTTAATCCTAGCATGATAAAGAAGATTCAAAGAGAGTGAGATGCCAGCTCCTTTCATTCAGTCAGTAGCTTCAAACATTTCTGGTATATGAAAAACATGTTTTTCAATGGCAAAAATCAATGAATATTGTAAATGCACAAACAGTAATATCTCCACATTGCAAGGTGCAATTCTGAAATTTTTTGCTTTTTCCTGCTAATCCTAGCATGATAAAGAAGATTCAAAGAGAGTGAGATGCCAGCTCCTTTCATTCAGTCAGTAGCTTCAAACATTTCTGGACGTTTTTCAATGGCAAAAATCAATGAATATTGTAAATACACAAACAGTAATATCTCCACATTGCACGGTGCAATTCTGAAATTTTTAGCTTTTTCCTGTTAATCCTAGCATGATAAAGAAGATTCAAAGAGAGTGAGATGCCAGCTCCTTTCATTCAGTCAGTAGCTTCAAACATTTCTGGTATATGAAAAACATGTTTTTCAATGGCAAAAATCAATGAATATTGTAAATGCACAAACAGTAATATCTCCACATTGCAAGGTGCAATTCTGAAATTTTTTGCTTTTTCCTGCTAATCCTAGCATGATAAAGAAGATTCAAAGAGAGTGAGATGCCAGCTCCTTTCATTCAGTCAGTAGCTTCAAACATTTCTGGTATATGAAAAACATGTTTTTCAATGGCAAAAATCAATGAATATTGTAAATGCACAAACAGTAATATCTCCACATTGCACGGTGCAATTCTGAAATTTTTTGCTTTTTCCTGCTAATCCTAGCATGATAAAGAAGATTCAAAGAGAGTGAGATGCCAGCTCCTTTCATTCAGTCAGTAGCTTCAAACATTTCTGGACGTTTTTCAATGGCAAAAATCAATGAATATTGTAAATGCACAAACAGTAATATCTCCACATTGCACGGTGCAATTCTGAAATTTTTAGCTTTTTCCTGCTAATCCTAGCATGATAAAGAAGATTCAAAGAGAGTGAGATGCCAGCTCCTTTCATTCAGTCAGTAGTTTCAAACATTTCTGGTATATGAAAAACATGTTTTTCAATGGCAAAAATCAATGAATATTGTAAATGCACAAACAGTAATATCTCCACATTGCACGGTGCAATTCTGAAATTTTTTGCTTTTTCCTGCTAATCCTAGCATGATAAAGAAGATTCAAAGAGAGTGAGATGCCAGCTCCTTTCATTCAGTCAGTAGCTTCAAACATTTCTGGACGTTTTTCAATGGCAAAAATCAATGAATATTGTAAATGCACAAACAGTAATATCTCCACATTGCACGGTGCAATTCTGAAATTTTTAGCTTTTTCCTGCTAATCCTAGCATGATAAAGAAGTTTCAAAGAGAGTGAGATGCCAGCTCCTTTCATTCAGTCAGTAGCTTCAAACATTTCTGGTATATGAAAAACATGTTTTTCAATGGCAAAAATCAATGAATATTGTAAATGCACAAACAGTAATATCTCCACATTGCACGGTGCAATTCTGAAATTTTTAGCTTTTTCCTGCTAATCCTAGCATGATAAAGAAGATTCAAAGAGAGTGAGATGCCAGCTCCTTTCATTCAGTCAGTAGTTTCAAACATTTCTGGTATATGAAAAACATGTTTTTCAATGGCAAAAATCAATGAATATTGTAAATGCACAAACAGTAATATCTCCACATTGCACGGTGCAATTCTGAAATTTTTTGCTTTTTCCTGCTAATCCTAGCATGATAAAGAAGATTCAAAGAGAGTGAGATGCCAGCTCCTTTCATTCAGTCAGTAGCTTCAAACATTTCTGGACGTTTTTCAATGGCAAAAATCAATGAATATTGTAAATGCACAAACAGTAATATCTCCACATTGCACGGTGCAATTCTGAAATTTTTAGCTTTTTCCTGCTAATCCTAGCATGATAAAGAAGTTTCAAAGAGAGTGAGATGCCAGCTCCTTTCATTCAGTCAGTAGCTTCAAACATTTCTGGTATATGAAAAACATGTTTTTCAATGGCAAAAATCAATGAATATTGTAAATGCACAAACAGTAATATCTCCACATTGCACGGTGCAATTCTGAAATTTTTAGCTTTTTCCTGCTAATCCTAGCATGATAAAGAAGATTCAAAGAGAGTGAGATGCCAGCTCCTTTCATTCAGTCAGTAGTTTCAAACATTTCTGGTATATGAAAAACATGTTTTTCAATGGCAAAAATCAATGAATATTGTAAATGCACAAACAGTAATATCTCCACATTGCACGGTGCAATTCTGAAATTTTTTGCTTTTTCCTGCTAATCCTAGCATGATAAAGAAGATTCAAAGAGAGTGAGATGCCAGCTCCTTTCATTCAGTCAGTAGCTTCAAACATTTCTGGACGTTTTTCAATGGCAAAAATCAATGAATATTGTAAATGCACAAACAGTAATATCTCCACATTGCACGGTGCAATTCTGAAATTTTTAGCTTTTTCCTGCTAATCCTAGCATGATAAAGAAGTTTCAAAGAGAGTGAGATGCCAGCTCCTTTCATTCAGTCAGTAGCTTCAAACATTTCTGGTATATGAAAAACATGTTTTTCAATGGCAAAAATCAATGAATATTGTAAATGCACAAACAGTAATATCTCCACATTGCACGGTGCAATTCTGAAATTTTTAGCTTTTTCCTGCTAATCCTAGCATGATAAAGAAGATTCAAAGAGAGTGAGATGCCAGCTCCTTTCATTCAGTCAGTAGTTTCAAACATTTCTGGTATATGAAAAACATGTTTTTCAATGGCAAAAATCAATGAATATTGTAAATGCACAAACAGTAATATCTCCACATTGCACGGTGCAATTCTGAAATTTTTTGCTTTTTCCTGCTAATCCTAGCATGATAAAGAAGATTCAAAGAGAGTGAGATGCCAGCTCCTTTCATTCAGTCAGTAGCTTCAAACATTTCTGGACGTTTTTCAATGGCAAAAATCAATGAATATTGTAAATGCACAAACAGTAATATCTCCACATTGCACGGTGCAATTCTGAAATTTTTAGCTTTTTCCTGCTAATCCTAGCATGATAAAGAAGTTTCAAAGAGAGTGAGATGCCAGCTCCTTTCATTCAGTCAGTAGCTTCAAACATTTCTGGTATATGAAAAACATGTTTTTCAATGGCAAAAATCAATGAATATTGTAAATGCACAAACAGTAATATCTCCACATTGCACGGTGCAATTCTGAAATTTTTAGCTTTTTCCTGCTAATCCTAGCATGATAAAGAAGATTCAAAGAGAGTGAGATGCCAGCTCCTTTCATTCAGTCAGTAGTTTCAAACATTTCTGGTATATGAAAAACATGTTTTTCAATGGCAAAAATCAATGAATATTGTAAATGCACAAACAGTAATATCTCCACATTGCACGGTGCAATTCTGAAATTTTTTGCTTTTTCCTGCTAATCCTAGCATGATAAAGAAGATTCAAAGAGAGTGAGATGCCAGCTCCTTTCATTCAGTCAGTAGCTTCAAACATTTCTGGACGTTTTTCAATGGCAAAAATCAATGAATATTGTAAATGCACAAACAGTAATATCTCCACATTGCACGGTGCAATTCTGAAATTTTTAGCTTTTTCCTGCTAATCCTAGCATGATAAAGAAGTTTCAAAGAGAGTGAGATGCCAGCTCCTTTCATTCAGTCAGTAGCTTCAAACATTTCTGGTATATGAAAAACATGTTTTTCAATGGCAAAAATCAATGAATATTGTAAATGCACAAACAGTAATATCTCCACATTGCACGGTGCAATTCTGAAATTTTTAGCTTTTTCCTGCTAATCCTAGCATGATAAAGAAGATTCAAAGAGAGTGAGATGCCAGCTCCTTTCATTCAGTCAGTAGTTTCAAACATTTCTGGTATATGAAAAACATGTTTTTCAATGGCAAAAATCAATGAATATTGTAAATGCACAAACAGTAATATCTCCACATTGCACGGTGCAATTCTGAAATTTTTTGCTTTTTCCTGCTAATCCTAGCATGATAAAGAAGATTCAAAGAGAGTGAGATGCCAGCTCCTTTCATTCAGTCAGTAGCTTCAAACATTTCTGGACGTTTTTCAATGGCAAAAATCAATGAATATTGTAAATGCACAAACAGTAATATCTCCACATTGCACGGTGCAATTCTGAAATTTTTAGCTTTTTCCTGCTAATCCTAGCATGATAAAGAAGTTTCAAAGAGAGTGAGATGCCAGCTCCTTTCATTCAGTCAGTAGCTTCAAACATTTCTGGTATATGAAAAACATGTTTTTCAATGGCAAAAATCAATGAATATTGTAAATGCACAAACAGTAATATCTCCACATTGCACGGTGCAATTCTGAAATTTTTAGCTTTTTCCTGCTAATCCTAGCATGATAAAGAAGATTCAAAGAGAGTGAGATGCCAGCTCCTTTCATTCAGTCAGTAGTTTCAAACATTTCTGGTATATGAAAAACATGTTTTTCAATGGCAAAAATCAATGAATATTGTAAATGCACAAACAGTAATATCTCCACATTGCACGGTGCAATTCTGAAATTTTTTGCTTTTTCCTGCTAATCCTAGCATGATAAAGAAGATTCAAAGAGAGTGAGATGCCAGCTCCTTTCATTCAGTCAGTAGCTTCAAACATTTCTGGACGTTTTTCAATGGCAAAAATCAATGAATATTGTAAATGCACAAACAGTAATATCTCCACATTGCACGGTGCAATTCTGAAATTTTTAGCTTTTTCCTGCTAATCCTAGCATGATAAAGAAGTTTCAAAGAGAGTGAGATGCCAGCTCCTTTCATTCAGTCAGTAGCTTCAAACATTTCTGGTATATGAAAAACATGTTTTTCAATGGCAAAAATCAATGAATATTGTAAATGCACAAACAGTAATATCTCCACATTGCACGGTGCAATTCTGAAATTTTTAGCTTTTTCCTGCTAATCCTAGCATGATAAAGAAGATTCAAAGAGAGTGAGATGCCAGCTCCTTTCATTCAGTCAGTAGTTTCAAACATTTCTGGTATATGAAAAACATGTTTTTCAATGGCAAAAATCAATGAATATTGTAAATGCACAAACAGTAATATCTCCACATTGCACGGTGCAATTCTGAAATTTTTAGCTTTTTCCTGCTAATCCTAGCATGATAAAGAAGTTTCAAAGAGAGTGAGATGCCAGCTCCTTTCATTCAGTCAGTAGCTTCAAACATTTCTGGTATATGAAAAACATGTTTTTCAATGGCAAAAATCAATGAATATTGTAAATGCACAAACAGTAATATCTCCACATTGCACGGTGCAATTCTGAAATTTTTAGCTTTTTCCTGCTAATCCTAGCATGATAAAGAAGATTCAAAGAGAGTGAGATGCCAGCTCCTTTCATTCAGTCAGTAGCTTCAAACTTTTCTGGTATATGAAAAACATGTTTTTCAATGGCAAAAATCAATGAATATTGTAAATGCACAAACAGTAATATCTCCACATTGCACGGTGCAATTCTGAAATTTTTAGCTTTTTCCTGTTAATCCTAGCATGATAAAGAAGATTCAAAGAGAGTGAGATGCCAGCTCCTTTCATTCAGTCAGTAGCTTCAAACATTTCTGGTATATGAAAAACATGTTTTTCAATGGCAAAAATCAATGAATATTGTAAATGCACAAACAGTAATATCTCCACATTGCAAGGTGCAATTCTGAAATTTTTAGCTTTTTCCTGTTAATCCTAGCATGATAAAGAAGATTCAAAGAGAGTGAGATGCCAGCTCCTTTCATTCAGTCAGTAGCTTCAAACATTTCTGGTATATGAAAAACATGTTTTTCAATGGCAAAAATCAATGAATATTGTAAATGCACAAACAGTAATATCTCCACATTGCAAGGTGCAATTCTGAAATTTTTAGCTTTTTCCTGTTAATCCTAGCATGATAAAGAAGATTCAAAGAGAGTGAGATGCCAGCTCCTTTCATTCAGTCAGTAGCTTCAAACATTTCTGGACGTTTTTCAATGGCAAAAATCAATGAATATTGTAAATGCACAAACAGTAATATCTCCACATTGCACGGTGCAATTCTGAAATTTTTAGCTTTTTCCTGTTAATCCTAGCATGATAAAGAAGATTCAAAGAGAGTGAGATGCCAGCTCCTTTCATTCAGTCAGTAGCTTCAAACATTTCTGGTATATGAAAAACATGTTTTTCAATGGCAAAAATCAATGAATATTGTAAATGCACAAACAGTAATATCTCCACATTGCAAGGTGCAATTCTGAAATTTTTTGCTTTTTCCTGTTAATCCTAGCATGATAAAGAAGATTCAAAGAGAGTGAGATGCCAGCTCCTTTCATTCAGTCAGTAGCTTCAAACATTTCTGGTATATGAAAAACATGTTTTTCAATGGCAAAAATCAATGAATATTGTAAATGCACAAACAGTAATATCTCCACATTGCACGGTGCAATTCTGAAATTTTTAGCTTTTTCCTGTTAATCCTAGCATGATAAAGAAGATTCAAAGAGAGTGAGATGCCAGCTCCTTTCATTCAGTCAGTAGCTTCAAACATTTCTGGACGTTTTTCAATGGCAAAAATCAATGAATATTGTAAATGCACAAACAGTAATATCTCCACATTGCAAGGTGCAATTCTGAAATTTTTAGCTTTTTCCTGCTAATCCTAGCATGATAAAGAAGATTCAAAGAGAGTGAGATGCCAGCTCCTTTCATTCAGTCAGTAGCTTCAAACATTTCTGGTATATGAAAAACATGTTTTTCAATGGCAAAAATCAATGAATATTGTAAATGCACAAACAGTAATATCTCCACATTGCAAGGTGCAATTCTGAAATTTTTTGCTTTTTCCTGTTAATCCTAGCATGATAAAGAAGATTCAAAGAGAGTGAGATGCCAGCTCCTTTCATTCAGTCAGTAGCTTCAAACATTTCTGGTATATGAAAAACATGTTTTTCAATGGCAAAAATCAATGAATATTGTAAATGCACAAACAGTAATATCTCCACATTGCACGGTGCAATTCTGAAATTTTTAGCTTTTTCCTGTTAATCCTAGCATGATAAAGAAGATTCAAAGAGAGTGAGATGCCAGCTCCTTTCATTCAGTCAGTAGCTTCAAACATTTCTGGACGTTTTTCAATGGCAAAAATCAATGAATATTGTAAATGCACAAACAGTAATATCTCCACATTGCACGGTGCAATTCTGAAATTTTTTGCTTTTTCCTGCTAATCCTAGCATGATAAAGAAGATTCAAAGAGAGTGAGATGCCAGCTCCTTTCATTCAGTCAGTAGCTTCAAACATTTCTGGTATATGAAAAACATGTTTTTCAATGGCAAAAATCAATGAATATTGTAAATGCACAAACAGTAATATCTCCACATTGCAAGGTGCAATTCTGAAATTTTTTGCTTTTTCCTGCTAATCCTAGCATGATAAAGAAGATTCAAAGAGAGTGAGATGCCAGCTCCTTTCATTCAGTCAGTAGCTTCAAACATTTCTGGTATATGAAAAACATGTTTTTCAATGGCAAAAATCAATGAATATTGTAAATGCACAAACAGTAATATCTCCACATTGCACGGTGCAATTCTGAAATTTTTAGCTTTTTCCTGCTAATCCTAGCATGATAAAGAAGATTCAAAGAGAGTGAGATGCCAGCTCCTTTCATTCAGTCAGTAGCTTCAAACATTTCTGGTATATGAAAAACATGTTTTTCAATGGCAAATATCAATGAATATTGTAAATGCACAAACAGTAATATCTCCACATTGCAAGGTGCAATTCTGAAATTTTTAGCTTTTTCCTGCTAATCCTAGCATGATAAAGAAGATTCAAAGAGAGTGAGATGCCAGCTCCTTTCATTCAGTCAGTAGCTTCAAACATTTCTGGACGTTTTTCAATGGCAAAAATCAATGAATATTGTAAATACACAAACAGTAATATCTCCACATTGCACGGTGCAATTCTGAAATTTTTTGCTTTTTCCTGTTAATCCTAGCATGATAAAGAAGATTCAAAGAGAGTGAGATGCCAGCTCCTTTCATTCAGTCAGTAGCTTCAAACATTTCTGGTATATGAAAAACATGTTTTTCAATGGCAAAAATCAATGAATATTGTAAATGCACAAACAGTAATATCTCCACATTGCAAGGTGCAATTCTGAAATTTTTTGCTTTTTCCTGCTAATCCTAGCATGATAAAGAAGATTCAAAGAGAGTGAGATGCCAGCTCCTTTCATTCAGTCAGTAGCTTCAAACATTTCTGGACGTTTTTCAATGGCAAAAATCAATGAATATTGTAAATGCACAAACAGTAATATCTCCACATTGCACGGTGCAATTCTGAAATTTTTAGCTTTTTCCTGTTAATCCTAGCATGATAAAGAAGATTCAAAGAGAGTGAGATGCCAGCTCCTTTCATTCAGTCAGTAGCTTCAAACATTTCTGGTATATGAAAAACATGTTTTTCAATGGCAAAAATCAATGAATATTGTAAATGCACAAACAGTAATATCTCCACATTGCAAGGTGCAATTCTGAAATTTTTTGCTTTTTCCTGCTAATCCTAGCATGATAAAGAAGATTCAAAGAGAGTGAGATGCCAGCTCCTTTCATTCAGTCAGTAGCTTCAAACATTTCTGGTATATGAAAAACATGTTTTTCAATGGCAAAAATCAATGAATATTGTAAATGCACAAACAGTAATATCTCCACATTGCACGGTGCAATTCTGAAATTTTTTGCTTTTTCCTGCTAATCCTAGCATGATAAAGAAGATTCAAAGAGAGTGAGATGCCAGCTCCTTTCATTCAGTCAGTAGCTTCAAACATTTCTGGTATATGAAAAACATGTTTTTCAATGGCAAAAATCAATGAATATTGTAAATGCACAAACAGTAATATCTCCACATTGCACGGTGCAATTCTGAAATTTTTAGCTTTTTCCTGTTAATCCTAGCATGATAAAGAAGATTCAAAGAGAGTGAGATGCCAGCTCCTTTCATTCAGTCAGTAGCTTCAAACATTTCTGGACGTTTTTCAATGGCAAAAATCAATGAATATTGTAAATGCACAAACAGTAATATCTCCACATTGCAAGGTGCAATTCTGAAATTTTTTGCTTTTTCCTGCTAATCCTAGCATGATAAAGAAGATTCAAAGAGAGTGAGATGCCAGCTCCTTTCATTCAGTCAGTAGCTTCAAACATTTCTGGTATATGAAAAACATGTTTTTCAATGGCAAAAATCAATGAATATTGTAAATGCACAAACAGTAATATCTCCACATTGCAAGGTGCAATTCTGAAATTTTTAGCTTTTTCCTGTTAATCCTAGCATGATAAAGAAGATTCAAAGAGAGTGAGATGCCAGCTCCTTTCATTCAGTCAGTAGCTTCAAACATTTCTGGACGTTTTTCAATGGCAAAAATCAATGAATATTGTAAATGCACAAACAGTAATATCTCCACATTGCACGGTGCAATTCTGAAATTTTTAGCTTTTTCCTGTTAATCCTAGCATGATAAAGAAGATTCAAAGAGAGTGAGATGCCAGCTCCTTTCATTCAGTCAGTAGCTTCAAACATTTCTGGTATATGAAAAACATGTTTTTCAATGGCAAAAATCAATGAATATTGTAAATGCACAAACAGTAATATCTCCACATTGCACGGTGCAATTCTGAAATTTTTTGCTTTTTCCTGCTAATCCTAGCATGATAAAGAAGATTCAAAGAGAGTGAGATGCCAGCTCCTTTCATTCAGTCAGTAGCTTCAAACATTTCTGGACGTTTTTCAATGGCAAAAATCAATGAATATTGTAAATGCACAAACAGTAATATCTCCACATTGCACGGTGCAATTCTGAAATTTTTAGCTTTTTCCTGTTAATCCTAGCATGATAAAGAAGATTCAAAGAGAGTGAGATGCCAGCTCCTTTCATTCAGTCAGTAGCTTCAAACATTTCTGGTATATGAAAAACATGTTTTTCAATGGCAAAAATCAATGAATATTGTAAATGCACAAACAGTAATATCTCCACATTGCACGGTGCAATTCTGAAATTTTTTGCTTTTTCCTGCTAATCCTAGCATGATAAAGAAGATTCAAAGAGAGTGAGATGCCAGCTCCTTTCATTCAGTCAGTAGCTTCAAACATTTCTGGTATATGAAAAACATGTTTTTCAATGGCAAAAATCAATGAATATTGTAAATGCACAAACAGTAATATCTCCACATTGCAAGGTGCAATTCTGAAATTTTTAGCTTTTTCCTGTTAATCCTAGCATGATAAAGAAGATTCAAAGAGAGTGAGATGCCAGCTCCTTTCATTCAGTCAGTAGCTTCAAACATTTCTGGTATATGAAAAACATGTTTTTCAATGGCAAAGATCAATGAATATTGTAAATGCACAAACAGTAATATCTCCACATTGCACGGTGCAATTCTGAAATTTTTAGCTTTTTCCTGTTAATCCTAGCATGATAAAGAAGATTCAAAGAGAGTGAGATGCCAGCTCCTTTCATTCAGTCAGTAGCTTCAAACATTTCTGGACGTTTTTCAATGGCAAAAATCAATGAATATTGTAAATGCACAAACAGTAATATCTCCACATTGCACGGTGCAATTCTGAAATTTTTAGCTTTTTCCTGTTAATCCTAGCATGATAAAGAAGATTCAAAGAGAGTGAGATGCCAGCTCCTTTCATTCAGTCAGTAGCTTCAAACATTTCTGGTATATGAAAAACATGTTTTTCAATGGCAAAAATCAATGAATATTGTAAATGCACAAACAGTAATATCTCCACATTGCAAGGTGCAATTCTGAAATTTTTTGCTTTTTCCTGCTAATCCTAGCATGATAAAGAAGATTCAAAGAGAGTGAGATGCCAGCTCCTTTCATTCAGTCAGTAGCTTCAAACATTTCTGGTATATGAAAAACATGTTTTTCAATGGCAAAAATCAATGAATATTGTAAATGCACAAACAGTAATATCTCCACATTGCAAGGTGCAATTCTGAAATTTTTAGCTTTTTCCTGTTAATCCTAGCATGATAAAGAAGATTCAAAGAGAGTGAGATGCCAGCTCCTTTCATTCAGTCAGTAGCTTCAAACATTTCTGGACGTTTTTCAATGGCAAAAATCAATGAATATTGTAAATGCACAAACAGTAATATCTCCACATTGCAAGGTGCAATTCTGAAATTTTTTGCTTTTTCCTGCTAATCCTAGCATGATAAAGAAGATTCAAAGAGAGTGAGATGCCAGCTCCTTTCATTCAGTCAGTAGCTTCAAACATTTCTGGTATATGAAAAACATGTTTTTCAATGGCAAAAATCAATGAATATTGTAAATGCACAAACAGTAATATCTCCACATTGCAAGGTGCAATTCTGAAATTTTTAGCTTTTTCCTGCTAATCCTAGCATGATAAAGAAGATTCAAAGAGAGTGAGATGCCAGCTCCTTTCATTCAGTCAGTAGCTTCAAACATTTCTGGACGTTTTTCAATGGCAAAAATCAATGAATATTGTAAATGCACAAACAGTAATATCTCCACATTGCACGGTGCAATTCTGAAATTTTTAGCTTTTTCCTGTTAATCCTAGCATGATAAAGAAGATTCAAAGAGAGTGAGATGCCAGCTCCTTTCATTCAGTCAGTAGCTTCAAACATTTCTGGTATATGAAAAACATGTTTTTCAATGGCAAAAATCAATGAATATTGTAAATGCACAAACAGTAATATCTCCACATTGCAAGGTGCAATTCTGAAATTTTTTGCTTTTTCCTGTTAATCCTAGCATGATAAAGAAGATTCAAAGAGAGTGAGATGCCAGCTCCTTTCATTCAGTCAGTAGCTTCAAACATTTCTGGTATATGAAAAACATGTTTTTCAATGGCAAAAATCAATGAATATTGTAAATGCACAAACAGTAATATCTCCACATTGCGCGGTGCAATTCTGAAATTTTTAGCTTTTTCCTGTTAATCCTAGCATGATAAAGAAGATTCAAAGAGAGTGAGATGCCAGCTCCTTTCATTCAGTCAGTAGCTTCAAACATTTCTGGACGTTTTTCAATGGCAAAAATCAATGAATATTGTAAATGCACAAACAGTAATATCTCCACATTGCAAGGTGCAATTCTGAAATTTTTAGCTTTTTCCTGCTAATCCTAGCATGATAAAGAAGATTCAAAGAGAGTGAGATGCCAGCTCCTTTCATTCAGTCAGTAGCTTCAAACATTTCTGGTATATGAAAAACATGTTTTTCAATGGCAAAAATCAATGAATATTGTAAATGCACAAACAGTAATATCTCCACATTGCACGGTGCAATTCTGAAATTTTTTGCTTTTTCCTGTTAATCCTAGCATGATAAAGAAGATTCAAAGAGAGTGAGATGCCAGCTCCTTTCATTCAGTCAGTAGCTTCAAACATTTCTGGTATATGAAAAACATGTTTTTCAATGGCAAAAATCAATGAATATTGTAAATGCACAAACAGTAATATCTCCACATTGCAAGGTGCAATTCTGAAATTTTTAGCTTTTTCCTGCTAATCCTAGCATGATAAAGAAGATTCAAAGAGAGTGAGATGCCAGCTCCTTTCATTCAGTCAGTAGCTTCAAACATTTCTGGACGTTTTTCAATGGCAAAAATCAATGAATATTGTAAATGCACAAACAGTAATATCTCCACATTGCACGGTGCAATTCTGAAATTTTTTGCTTTTTCCTGTTAATCCTAGCATGATAAAGAAGATTCAAAGAGAGTGAGATGCCAGCTCCTTTCATTCAGTCAGTAGCTTCAAACATTTCTGGTATATGAAAAACATGTTTTTCAATGGCAAAAATCAATGAATATTGTAAATGCACAAACAGTAATATCTCCACATTGCAAGGTGCAATTCTGAAATTTTTTGCTTTTTCCTGCTAATCCTAGCATGATAAAGAAGATTCAAAGAGAGTGAGATGCCAGCTCCTTTCATTCAGTCAGTAGCTTCAAACATTTCTGGACGTTTTTCAATGGCAAAAATCAATGAATATTGTAAATACACAAACAGTAATATCTCCACATTGCACGGTGCAATTCTGAAATTTTTAGCTTTTTCCTGTTAATCCTAGCATGATAAAGAAGATTCAAAGAGAGTGAGATGCCAGCTCCTTTCATTCAGTCAGTAGCTTCAAACATTTCTGGTATATGAAAAACATGTTTTTCAATGGCAAAAATCAATGAATATTGTAAATGCACAAACAGTAATATCTCCACATTGCAAGGTGCAATTCTGAAATTTTTTGCTTTTTCCTGCTAATCCTAGCATGATAAAGAAGATTCAAAGAGAGTGAGATGCCAGCTCCTTTCATTCAGTCAGTAGCTTCAAACATTTCTGGTATATGAAAAACATGTTTTTCAATGGCAAAAATCAATGAATATTGTAAATGCACAAACAGTAATATCTCCACATTGCACGGTGCAATTCTGAAATTTTTTGCTTTTTCCTGCTAATCCTAGCATGATAAAGAAGATTCAAAGAGAGTGAGATGCCAGCTCCTTTCATTCAGTCAGTAGCTTCAAACATTTCTGGACGTTTTTCAATGGCAAAAATCAATGAATATTGTAAATGCACAAACAGTAATATCTCCACATTGCACGGTGCAATTCTGAAATTTTTAGCTTTTTCCTGCTAATCCTAGCATGATAAAGAAGATTCAAAGAGAGTGAGATGCCAGCTCCTTTCATTCAGTCAGTAGTTTCAAACATTTCTGGTATATGAAAAACATGTTTTTCAATGGCAAAAATCAATGAATATTGTAAATGCACAAACAGTAATATCTCCACATTGCACGGTGCAATTCTGAAATTTTTTGCTTTTTCCTGCTAATCCTAGCATGATAAAGAAGATTCAAAGAGAGTGAGATGCCAGCTCCTTTCATTCAGTCAGTAGCTTCAAACATTTCTGGACGTTTTTCAATGGCAAAAATCAATGAATATTGTAAATGCACAAACAGTAATATCTCCACATTGCACGGTGCAATTCTGAAATTTTTAGCTTTTTCCTGTTAATCCTAGCATGATAAAGAAGATTCAAAGAGAGTGAGATGCCAGCTCCTTTCATTCAGTCAGTAGCTTCAAACATTTCTGGTATATGAAAAACATGTTTTTCAATGGCAAAAATCAATGAATATTGTAAATGCACAAACAGTAATATCTCCACATTGCACGGTGCAATTCTGAAATTTTTAGCTTTTTCCTGCTAATCCTAGCATGATAAAGAAGATTCAAAGAGAGTGAGATGCCAGCTCCTTTCATTCAGTCAGTAGCTTCAAACATTTCTGGTATATGAAAAACATGTTTTTCAATGGCAAAAATCAATGAATATTGTAAATGCACAAACAGTAATATCTCCACATTGCACGGTGCAATTCTGAAATTTTTAGCTTTTTCCTGCTAATCCTAGCATGATAAAGAAGATTCAAAGAGAGTGAGATGCCAGCTCCTTTCATTCAGTCAGTAGCTTCAAACTTTTCTGGTATATGAAAAACATGTTTTTCAATGGCAAAAATCAATGAATATTGTAAATGCACAAACAGTAATATCTCCACATTGCACGGTGCAATTCTGAAATTTTTAGCTTTTTCCTGTTAATCCTAGCATGATAAAGAAGATTCAAAGAGAGTGAGATGCCAGCTCCTTTCATTCAGTTAGTAGCTTCAAACATTTCTGGTATATGAAAAACATGTTTTTCAATGGCAAAAATCAATGAATATTGTAAATGCACAAACAGTAATATCTCCACATTGCAAGGTGCAATTCTGAAATTTTTAGCTTTTTCCTGTTAATCCTAGCATGATAAAGAAGATTCAAAGAGAGTGAGATGCCAGCTCCTTTCATTCAGTCAGTAGCTTCAAACATTTCTGGTATATTAAAAACATGTTTTTCAATGGCAAAAATCAATGAATATTGTAAATGCACAAACAGTAATATCTCCACATTGCAAGGTGCAATTCTGAAATTTTTAGCTTTTTCCTGTTAATCCTAGCATGATAAAGAAGATTCAAAGAGAGTGAGATGCCAGCTCCTTTCATTCAGTCAGTAGCTTCAAACATTTCTGGACGTTTTTCAATGGCAAAAATCAATGAATATTGTAAATGCACAAACAGTAATATCTCCACATTGCACGGTGCAATTCTGAAATTTTTAGCTTTTTCCTGTTAATCCTAGCATGATAAAGAAGATTCAAAGAGAGTGAGATGCCAGCTCCTTTCATTCAGTCAGTAGCTTCAAACATTTCTGGTATATGAAAAACATGTTTTTCAATGGCAAAAATCAATGAATATTGTAAATGCACAAACAGTAATATCTCCACATTGCAAGGTGCAATTCTGAAATTTTTTGCTTTTTCCTGTTAATCCTAGCATGATAAAGAAGATTCAAAGAGAGTGAGATGCCAGCTCCTTTCATTCAGTCAGTAGCTTCAAACATTTCTGGTATATGAAAAACATGTTTTTCAATGGCAAAAATCAATGAATATTGTAAATGCACAAACAGTAATATCTCCACATTGCACGGTGCAATTCTGAAATTTTTAGCTTTTTCCTGTTAATCCTAGCATGATAAAGAAGATTCAAAGAGAGTGAGATGCCAGCTCCTTTCATTCAGTCAGTAGCTTCAAACATTTCTGGACGTTTTTCAATGGCAAAAATCAATGAATATTGTAAATGCACAAACAGTAATATCTCCACATTGCAAGGTGCAATTCTGAAATTTTTAGCTTTTTCCTGCTAATCCTAGCATGATAAAGAAGATTCAAAGAGAGTGAGATGCCAGCTCCTTTCATTCAGTCAGTAGCTTCAAACATTTCTGGTATATGAAAAACATGTTTTTCAATGGCAAAAATCAATGAATATTGTAAATGCACAAACAGTAATATCTCCACATTGCAAGGTGCAATTCTGAAATTTTTTGCTTTTTCCTGTTAATCCTAGCATGATAAAGAAGATTCAAAGAGAGTGAGATGCCAGCTCCTTTCATTCAGTCAGTAGCTTCAAACATTTCTGGTATATGAAAAACATGTTTTTCAATGGCAAAAATCAATGAATATTGTAAATGCACAAACAGTAATATCTCCACATTGCACGGTGCAATTCTGAAATTTTTAGCTTTTTCCTGTTAATCCTAGCATGATAAAGAAGATTCAAAGAGAGTGAGATGCCAGCTCCTTTCATTCAGTCAGTAGCTTCAAACATTTCTGGACGTTTTTCAATGGCAAAAATCAATGAATATTGTAAATGCACAAACAGTAATATCTCCACATTGCACGGTGCAATTCTGAAATTTTTTGCTTTTTCCTGCTAATCCTAGCATGATAAAGAAGATTCAAAGAGAGTGAGATGCCAGCTCCTTTCATTCAGTCAGTAGCTTCAAACATTTCTGGTATATGAAAAACATGTTTTTCAATGGCAAAAATCAATGAATATTGTAAATGCACAAACAGTAATATCTCCACATTGCAAGGTGCAATTCTGAAATTTTTTGCTTTTTCCTGCTAATCCTAGCATGATAAAGAAGATTCAAAGAGAGTGAGATGCCAGCTCCTTTCATTCAGTCAGTAGCTTCAAACATTTCTGGTATATGAAAAACATGTTTTTCAATGGCAAAAATCAATGAATATTGTAAATGCACAAACAGTAATATCTCCACATTGCACGGTGCAATTCTGAAATTTTTAGCTTTTTCCTGCTAATCCTAGCATGATAAAGAAGATTCAAAGAGAGTGAGATGCCAGCTCCTTTCATTCAGTCAGTAGCTTCAAACATTTCTGGTATATGAAAAACATGTTTTTCAATGGCAAAAATCAATGAATATTGTAAATGCACAAACAGTAATATCTCCACATTGCAAGGTGCAATTCTGAAATTTTTAGCTTTTTCCTGCTAATCCTAGCATGATAAAGAAGATTCAAAGAGAGTGAGATGCCAGCTCCTTTCATTCAGTCAGTAGCTTCAAACATTTCTGGACGTTTTTCAATGGCAAAAATCAATGAATATTGTAAATGCACAAACAGTAATATCTCCACATTGCACGGTGCAATTCTGAAATTTTTTGCTTTTTCCTGTTAATCCTAGCATGATAAAGAAGATTCAAAGAGAGTGAGATGCCAGCTCCTTTCATTCAGTCAGTAGCTTCAAACATTTCTGGTATATGAAAAACATGTTTTTCAATGGCAAAAATCAATGAATATTGTAAATGCACAAACAGTAATATCTCCACATTGCAAGGTGCAATTCTGAAATTTTTTGCTTTTTCCTGCTAATCCTAGCATGATAAAGAAGATTCAAAGAGAGTGAGATGCCAGCTCCTTTCATTCAGTCAGTAGCTTCAAACATTTCTGGACGTTTTTCAATGGCAAAAATCAATGAATATTGTAAATGCACAAACAGTAATATCTCCACATTGCACGGTGCAATTCTGAAATTTTTAGCTTTTTCCTGTTAATCCTAGCATGATAAAGAAGATTCAAAGAGAGTGAGATGCCAGCTCCTTTCATTCAGTCAGTAGCTTCAAACATTTCTGGTATATGAAAAACATGTTTTTCAATGGCAAAAATCAATGAATATTGTAAATGCACAAACAGTAATATCTCCACATTGCAAGGTGCAATTCTGAAATTTTTTGCTTTTTCCTGCTAATCCTAGCATGATAAAGAAGATTCAAAGAGAGTGAGATGCCAGCTCCTTTCATTCAGTCAGTAGCTTCAAACATTTCTGGTATATGAAAAACATGTTTTTCAATGGCAAAAATCAATGAATATTGTAAATGCACAAACAGTAATATCTCCACATTGCACGGTGCAATTCTGAAATTTTTTGCTTTTTCCTGCTAATCCTAGCATGATAAAGAAGATTCAAAGAGAGTGAGATGCCAGCTCCTTTCATTCAGTCAGTAGCTTCAAACATTTCTGGTATATGAAAAACATGTTTTTCAATGGCAAAAATCAATGAATATTGTAAATGCACAAACAGTAATATCTCCACATTGCACGGTGCAATTCTGAAATTTTTAGCTTTTTCCTGTTAATCCTAGCATGATAAAGAAGATTCAAAGAGAGTGAGATGCCAGCTCCTTTCATTCAGTCAGTAGCTTCAAACATTTCTGGACGTTTTTCAATGGCAAAAATCAATGAATATTGTAAATGCACAAACAGTAATATCTCCACATTGCAAGGTGCAATTCTGAAATTTTTTGCTTTTTCCTGCTAATCCTAGCATGATAAAGAAGATTCAAAGAGAGTGAGATGCCAGCTCCTTTCATTCAGTCAGTAGCTTCAAACATTTCTGGTATATGAAAAACATGTTTTTCAATGGCAAAAATCAATGAATATTGTAAATGCACAAACAGTAATATCTCCACATTGCAAGGTGCAATTCTGAAATTTTTAGCTTTTTCCTGTTAATCCTAGCATGATAAAGAAGATTCAAAGAGAGTGAGATGCCAGCTCCTTTCATTCAGTCAGTAGCTTCAAACATTTCTGGACGTTTTTCAATGGCAAAAATCAATGAATATTGTAAATGCACAAACAGTAATATCTCCACATTGCACGGTGCAATTCTGAAATTTTTAGCTTTTTCCTGTTAATCCTAGCATGATAAAGAAGATTCAAAGAGAGTGAGATGCCAGCTCCTTTCATTCAGTCAGTAGCTTCAAACATTTCTGGTATATGAAAAACATGTTTTTCAATGGCAAAAATCAATGAATATTGTAAATGCACAAACAGTAATATCTCCACATTGCACGGTGCAATTCTGAAATTTTTTGCTTTTTCCTGCTAATCCTAGCATGATAAAGAAGATTCAAAGAGAGTGAGATGCCAGCTCCTTTCATTCAGTCAGTAGCTTCAAACATTTCTGGACGTTTTTCAATGGCAAAAATCAATGAATATTGTAAATGCACAAACAGTAATATCTCCACATTGCACGGTGCAATTCTGAAATTTTTAGCTTTTTCCTGTTAATCCTAGCATGATAAAGAAGATTCAAAGAGAGTGAGATGCCAGCTCCTTTCATTCAGTCAGTAGCTTCAAACATTTCTGGTATATGAAAAACATGTTTTTCAATGGCAAAAATCAATGAATATTGTAAATGCACAAACAGTAATATCTCCACATTGCACGGTGCAATTCTGAAATTTTTTGCTTTTTCCTGCTAATCCTAGCATGATAAAGAAGATTCAAAGAGAGTGAGATGCCAGCTCCTTTCATTCAGTCAGTAGCTTCAAACATTTCTGGTATATGAAAAACATGTTTTTCAATGGCAAAAATCAATGAATATTGTAAATGCACAAACAGTAATATCTCCACATTGCAAGGTGCAATTCTGAAATTTTTAGCTTTTTCCTGTTAATCCTAGCATGATAAAGAAGATTCAAAGAGAGTGAGATGCCAGCTCCTTTCATTCAGTCAGTAGCTTCAAACATTTCTGGTATATGAAAAACATGTTTTTCAATGGCAAAGATCAATGAATATTGTAAATGCACAAACAGTAATATCTCCACATTGCACGGTGCAATTCTGAAATTTTTAGCTTTTTCCTGTTAATCCTAGCATGATAAAGAAGATTCAAAGAGAGTGAGATGCCAGCTCCTTTCATTCAGTCAGTAGCTTCAAACATTTCTGGACGTTTTTCAATGGCAAAAATCAATGAATATTGTAAATGCACAAACAGTAATATCTCCACATTGCACGGTGCAATTCTGAAATTTTTAGCTTTTTCCTGTTAATCCTAGCATGATAAAGAAGATTCAAAGAGAGTGAGATGCCAGCTCCTTTCATTCAGTCAGTAGCTTCAAACATTTCTGGTATATGAAAAACATGTTTTTCAATGGCAAAAATCAATGAATATTGTAAATGCACAAACAGTAATATCTCCACATTGCAAGGTGCAATTCTGAAATTTTTTGCTTTTTCCTGTTAATCCTAGCATGATAAAGAAGATTCAAAGAGAGTGAGATGCCAGCTCCTTTCATTCAGTCAGTAGCTTCAAACATTTCTGGTATATGAAAAACATGTTTTTCAATGGCAAAAATCAATGAATATTGTAAATGCACAAACAGTAATATCTCCACATTGCAAGGTGCAATTCTGAAATTTTTAGCTTTTTCCTGTTAATCCTAGCATGATAAAGAAGATTCAAAGAGAGTGAGATGCCAGCTCCTTTCATTCAGTCAGTAGCTTCAAACATTTCTGGTATATGAAAAACATGTTTTTCAATGGCAAAAATCAATGAATATTGTAAATGCACAAACAGTAATATCTCCACATTGCAAGGTGCAATTCTGAAATTTTTTGCTTTTTCCTGCTAATCCTAGCATGATAAAGAAGATTCAAAGAGAGTGAGATGCCAGCTCCTTTCATTCAGTCAGTAGCTTCAAACATTTCTGGTATATGAAAAACATGTTTTTCAATGGCAAAAATCAATGAATATTGTAAATGCACAAACAGTAATATCTCCACATTGCACGGTGCAATTCTGAAATTTTTTGCTTTTTCCTGCTAATCCTAGCATGATAAAGAAGATTCAAATAGAGTGAGATGCCAGCTCCTTTCATTCAGTCAGTAGCTTCAAACATTTCTGGACGTTTTTCAATGGCAAAAATCAATGAATATTGTAAATGCACAAACAGTAATATCTCCACATTGCACGGTGCAATTCTGAAATTTTTAGCTTTTTCCTGTTAATCCTAGCATGATAAAGAAGATTCAAAGAGAGTGAGATGCCAGCTCCTTTCATTCAGTCAGTAGCTTCAAACATTTCTGGTATATGAAAAACATGTTTTTCAATGGCAAAAATCAATGAATATTGTAAATGCACAAACAGTAATAACTCCACATTGCACGGTGCAATTCTGAAATTTTTAGCTTTTTCCTGTTAATCCTAGCATGATAAAGAAGATTCAAAGAGAGTGAGATGCCAGCTCCTTTCATTCAGTCAGTAGCTTCAAACATTTCTGGTATATGAAAAACATGTTTTTCAATGGCAAAAATCAATGAATATTGTAAATGCACAAACAGTAATATCTCCACATTGCAAGGTGCAATTCTGAAATTTTTTGCTTTTTCCTGCTAATCCTAGCATGATAAAGAAGATTCAAAGAGAGTGAGATGCCAGCTCCTTTCATTCAGTCAGTAGCTTCAAACATTTCTGGACGTTTTTCAATGGCAAAAATCAATGAATATTGTAAATGCACAAACAGTAATATCTCCACATTGCACGGTGCAATTCTGAAATTTTTAGCTTTTTCCTGTTAATCCTAGCATGATAAAGAAGATTCAAAGAGAGTGAGATGCCAGCTCCTTTCATTCAGTCAGTAGCTTCAAACATTTCTGGTATATGAAAAACATGTTTTTCAATGGCAAAAATCAATGAATATTGTAAATGCACAAACAGTAATATCTCCACATTGCACGGTGCAATTCTGAAATTTTTTGCTTTTTCCTGCTAATCCTAGCATGATAAAGAAGATTCAAAGAGAGTGAGATGCCAGCTCCTTTCATTCAGTCAGTAGCTTCAAACATTTCTGGTATATGAAAAACATGTTTTTCAATGGCAAAAATCAATGAATATTGTAAATGCACAAACAGTAATATCTCCACATTGCACGGTGCAATTCTGAAATTTTTTGCTTTTTCCTGCTAATCCTAGCATGATAAAGAAGATTCAAAGAGAGTGAGATGCCAGCTCCTTTCATTCAGTCAGTAGCTTCAAACATTTCTGGTATATGAAAAACATGTTTTTCAATGGCAAAAATCAATGAATATTGTAAATGCACAAACAGTAATATCTCCACATTGCACGGTGCAATTCTGAAATTTTTAGCTTTTTCCTGTTAATCCTAGCATGATAAAGAAGATTCAAAGAGAGTGAGATGCCAGCTCCTTTCATTCAGTCAGTAGCTTCAAACATTTCTGGTATATGAAAAACATGTTTTTCAATGGCAAAAATCAATGAATATTGTAAATGCACAAACAGTAATATCTCCACATTGCAAGGTGCAATTCTGAAATTTTTAGCTTTTTCCTGCTAATCCTAGCATGATAAAGAAGATTCAAAGAGAGTGAGATGCCAGCTCCTTTCATTCAGTCAGTAGCTTCAAACATTTCTGGTATATGAAAAACATGTTTTTCAATGGCAAAAATCAATGAATATTGTAAATGCACAAACAGTAATATCTCCACATTGCACGGTGCAATTCTGAAATTTTTTGCTTTTTCCTGCTAATCCTAGCATGATAAAGAAGATTCAAAGAGAGTGAGATGCCAGCTCCTTTCATTCAGTCAGTAGCTTCAAACATTTCTGGTATATGAAAAACATGTTTTTCAATGGCAAAAATCAATGAATATTGTAAATGCACAAACAGTAATATCTCCACATTGCACGGTGCAATTCTGAAATTTTTAGCTTTTTCCTGTTAATCCTAGCATGATAAAGAAGATTCAAAGAGAGTGAGATGCCAGCTCCTTTCATTCAGTCAGTAGCTTCAAACATTTCTGGTATATGAAAAACATGTTTTTCAATGGCAAAAATCAATGAATATTGTAAATGCACAAACAGTAATATCTCCACATTGCAAGGTGCAATTCTGAAATTTTTAGCTTTTTCCTGCTAATCCTAGCATGATAAAGAAGATTCAAAGAGAGTGAGATGCCAGCTCCTTTCATTCAGTCAGTAGCTTCAAACATTTCTGGTATATGAAAAACATGTTTTTCAATGGCAAAAATCAATGAATATTGTAAATGCACAAACAGTAATATCTCCACATTGCAAGGTGCAATTCTGAAATTTTTAGCTTTTTCCTGTTAATCCTAGCATGATAAAGAAGATTCAAAGAGAGTGAGATGCCAGCTCCTTTCATTCAGTCAGTAGCTTCAAACATTTCTGGACGTTTTTCAATGGCAAAAATCAATGAATATTGTAAATGCACAAACAGTAATATCTCCACATTGCACGGTGCAATTCTGAAATTTTTTGCTTTTTCCTGCTAATCCTAGCATGATAAAGAAGATTCAAAGAGAGTGAGATGCCAGCTCCTTTCATTCAGTCAGTAGCTTCAAACATTTCTGGTATATGAAAAACATGTTTTTCAATGGCAAAAATCAATGAATATTGTAAATGCACAAACAGTAATATCTCCACATTGCAAGGTGCAATTCTGAAATTTTTTGCTTTTTCCTGCTAATCCTAGCATGATAAAGAAGATTCAAAGAGAGTGAGATGCCAGCTCCTTTCATTCAGTCAGTAGCTTCAAACATTTCTGGTATATGAAAAACATGTTTTTCAATGGCAAAAATCAATGAATATTGTAAATGCACAAACAGTAATATCTCCACATTGCATGGTGCAATTCTGAAATTTTTAGCTTTTTCCTGTTAATCCTAGCATGATAAAGAAGATTCAAAGAGAGTGAGATGCCAGCTCCTTTCATTCAGTCAGTAGCTTCAAACATTTCTGGTATATGAAAAACATGTTTTTCAATGGCAAAAATCAATGAATATTGTAAATGCACAAACAGTAATATCTCCACATTGCACGGTGCAATTCTGAAATTTTTTGCTTTTTCCTGTTAATCCTAGCATGATAAAGAAGATTCAAAGAGAGTGAGATGCCAGCTCCTTTCATTCAGTCAGTAGCTTCAAACATTTCTGGTATATGAAAAACATGTTTTTCAATGGCAAAAATCAATGAATATTGTAAATGCACAAACAGTAATATCTCCACATTGCAAGGTGCAATTCTGAAATTTTTAGCTTTTTCCTGTTAATCCTAGCATGATAAAGAAGATTCAAAGAGAGTGAGATGCCAGCTCCTTTCATTCAGTCAGTAGCTTCAAACATTTCTGGTATATGAAAAACATGTTTTTCAATGGCAAAAATCAATGAATATTGTAAATGCACAAACAGTAATATCTCCACATTGCACGGTGCAATTCTGAAATTTTTTGCTTTTTCCTGCTAATCCTAGCATGATAAAGAAGATTCAAAGAGAGTGAGATGCCAGCTCCTTTCATTCAGTCAGTAGCTTCAAACATTTCTGGACGTTTTTCAATGGCAAAAATCAATGAATATTGTAAATGCACAAACAGTAATATCTCCACATTGCAAGGTGCAATTCTGAAATTTTTAGCTTTTTCCTGTTAATCCTAGCATGATAAAGAAGATTCAAAGAGAGTGAGATGCCAGCTCCTTTCATTCAGTCAGTAGCTTCAAACATTTCTGGTATATGAAAAACATGTTTTTCAATGGCAAAAATCAATGAATATTGTAAATGCACAAACAGTAATATCTCCACATTGCAAGGTGCAATTCTGAAATTTTTAGCTTTTTCCTGTTAATCCTAGCATGATAAAGAAGATTCAAAGAGAGTGAGATGCCAGCTCCTTTCATTCAGTCAGTAGCTTCAAACATTTCTGGTATATGAAAAACATGTTTTTCAATGGCAAAAATCAATGAATATTGTAAATGCACAAACAGTAATATCTCCACATTGCACGGTGCAATTCTGAAATTTTTAGCTTTTTCCTGTTAATCCTAGCATGATAAAGAAGATTCAAAGAGCGTGAGATGCCAGCTCCTTTCATTCAGTCAGTAGCTTCAAACATTTCTGGTATATGAAAAACATGTTTTTCAATGGCAAAAATCAATGAATATTGTAAATGCACAAACAGTAATATCTCCACATTGCACGGTGCAATTCTGAAATTTTTAGCTTTTTCCTGTTAATCCTAGCATGATAAAGAAGATTCAAAGAGAGTGAGATGCCAGCTCCTTTCATTCAGTCAGTAGCTTCAAACATTTCTGGTATATGAAAAACATGTTTTTCAATGGCAAAAATCAATGAATATTGTAAATGCACAAACAGTAATATCTCCACATTGCACGGTGCAATTCTGAAATTTTTAGCTTTTTCCTGTTAATCCTAGCATGATAAAGAAGATTCAAAGAGAGTGAGATGCCAGCTCCTTTCATTCAGTCAGTAGCTTCAAACATTTCTGGTATATGAAAAACATGTTTTTCAATGGCAAAAATCAATGAATATTGTAAATGCACAAACAGTAATATCTCCACATTGCAAGGTGCAATTCTGAAATTTTTTGCTTTTTCCTGCTAATCCTAGCATGATAAAGAAGATTCAAAGAGAGTGAGATGCCAGCTCCTTTCATTCAGTCAGTAGCTTCAAACATTTCTGGTATATGAAAAACATGTTTTTCAATGGCAAAAATCAATGAATATTGTAAATGCACAAACAGTAATATCTCCACATTGCACGGTGCAATTCTGAAATTTTTTGCTTTTTCCTGCTAATCCTAGCATGATAAAGAAGATTCAAAGAGAGTGAGATGCCAGCTCCTTTCATTCAGTCAGTAGCTTCAAACATTTCTGGACGTTTTTCAATGGCAAAAATCAATGAATATTGTAAATGCACAAACAGTAATATCTCCACATTGCACGGTGCAATTCTGAAATTTTTTGCTTTTTCCTGCTAATCCTAGCATGATAAAGAAGATTCAAAGAGAGTGAGATGCCAGTTCCTTTCATTCAGTCAGTAGCTTCAAACATTTCTGGTATATGAAAAACATGTTTTTCAATGGCAAAAATCAATGAATATTGTAAATGCACAAACAGTAATATCTCCACATTGCAAGGTGCAATTCTGAAATTTTTTGCTTTTTCCTGCTAATCCTAGCATGATAAAGAAGATTCAAAGAGAGTGAGATGCCAGCTCCTTTCATTCAGTCAGTAGCTTCAAACATTTCTGGTATATGAAAAACATGTTTTTCAATGGCAAAAATCAATGAATATTGTAAATGCACAAACAGTAATATCTCCACATTGCAAGGTGCAATTCTGAAATTTTTAGCTTTTTCCTGTTAATCCTAGCATGATAAAGAAGATTCAAAGAGAGTGAGATGCCAGCTCCTTTCATTCAGTCAGTAGCTTCAAACATTTCTGGACGTTTTTCAATGGCAAAAATCAATGAATATTGTAAATGCACAAACAGTAATATCTCCACATTGCACGGTGCAATTCTGAAATTTTTAGCTTTTTCCTGTTAATCCTAGCATGATAAAGAAGATTCAAAGAGAGTGAGATGCCAGCTCCTTTCATTCAGTCAGTAGCTTCAAACATTTCTGGTATATGAAAAACATGTTTTTCAATGGCAAAAATCAATGAATATTGTAAATGCACAAACAGTAATATCTCCACATTGCAAGGTGCAATTCTGAAATTTTTAGCTTTTTCCTGTTAATCCTAGCATGATAAAGAAGATTCAAAGAGAGTGAGATGCCAGCTCCTTTCATTCAGTCAGTAGCTTCAAACATTTCTGGTATATGAAAAACATGTTTTTCAATGGCAAAAATCAATGAATATTGTAAATGCACAAACAGTAATATCTCCACATTGCACGGTGCAATTCTGAAATTTTTAGCTTTTTCCTGTTAATCCTAGCATGATAAAGAAGATTCAAAGAGAGTGAGATGCCAGCTCCTTTCATTCAGTCAGTAGCTTCAAACATTTCTGGTATATGAAAAACATGTTTTTCAATGGCAAAAATCAATGAATATTGTAAATGCACAAACAGTAATATCTCCACATTGCAAGGTGCAATTCTGAAATTTTTTGCTTTTTCCTGCTAATCCTAGCATGATAAAGAAGATTCAAAGAGAGTGAGATGCCAGCTCCTTTCATTCAGTCAGTAGCTTCAAACATTTCTGGTATATGAAAAACATGTTTTTCAATGGCAAAAATCAATGAATATTGTAAATGCACAAACAGTAATATCTCCACATTGCACGGTGCAATTCTGAAATTTTTAGCTTTTTCCTGTTAATCCTAGCATGATAAAGAAGATTCAAAGAGAGTGAGATGCCAGCTCCTTTCATTCAGTCAGTAGCTTCAAACATTTCTGGTATATGAAAAACATGTTTTTCAATGGCAAAAATCAATGAATATTGTAAATGCACAAACAGTAATATCTCCACATTGCAAGGTGCAATTCTGAAATTTTTTGCTTTTTCCTGCTAATCCTAGCATGATAAAGAAGATTCAAAGAGAGTGAGATGCCAGCTCCTTTCATTCAGTCAGTAGCTTCAAACATTTCTGGTATATGAAAAACATGTTTTTCAATGGCAAAAATCAATGAATATTGTAAATGCACAAACAGTAATATCTCCACATTGCACGGTGCAATTCTGAAATTTTTTGCTTTTTCCTGCTAATCCTAGCATGATAAAGAAGATTCAAAGAGAGTGAGATGCCAGCTCCTTTCATTCAGTCAGTAGCTTCAAACATTTCTGGACGTTTTTCAATGGCAAAAATCAATGAATATTGTAAATGCACAAACAGTAATATCTCCACATTGCACGGTGCAATTCTGAAATTTTTAGCTTTTTCCTGCTAATCCTAGCATGATAAAGAAGATTCAAAGAGAGTGAGATGCCAGCTCCTTTCATTCAGTCAGTAGCTTCAAACATTTCTGGTATATGAAAAACATGTTTTTCAATGGCAAAAATCAATGAATATTGTAAATGCACAAACAGTAATATCTCCACATTGCACGGTGCAATTCTGAAATTTTTTGCTTTTTCCTGCTAATCCTAGCATGATAAAGAAGATTCAAAGAGAGTGAGATGCCAGCTCCTTTCATTCAGTCAGTAGCTTCAAACATTTCTGGTATATGAAAAACGTTTTTCAATGGCAAAAATCAATGAATATTGTAAATGCACAAACAGTAATATCTCCACATTGCAAGGTGCAATTCTGAAATTTTTAGCTTTTTCCTGCTAATCCTAGCATGATAAAGAAGATTCAAAGAGAGTGAGATGCCAGCTCCTTTCATTCAGTCAGTAGCTTCAAACATTTCTGGTATATGAAAAACATGTTTTTCAATGGCAAAAATCAATGAATATTGTAAATGCACAAACAGTAATATCTCCACATTGCAAGGTGCAATTCTGAAATTTTTTGCTTTTTCCTGCTAATCCTAGCATGATAAAGAAGATTCAAAGAGAGTGAGATGCCAGCTCCTTTCATTCAGTCAGTAGCTTCAAACATTTCTGGTATATGAAAAACATGTTTTTCAATGGCAAAAATCAATGAATATTGTAAATGCACAAACAGTAATATCTCCACATTGCACGGTGCAATTCTGAAATTTTTAGCTTTTTCCTGTTAATCCTAGCATGATAAAGAAGATTCAAAGAGAGTGAGATGCCAGCTCCTTTCATTCAGTCAGTAGCTTCAAACATTTCTGGTATATGAAAAACATGTTTTTCAATGGCAAAAATCAATGAATATTGTAAATGCACAAACAGTAATATCTCCACATTGCACGGTGCAATTCTGAAATTTTTAGCTTTTTCCTGTTAATCCTAGCATGATAAAGAAGATTCAAAGAGAGTGAGATGCCAGCTCCTTTCATTCAGTCAGTAGCTTCAAACATTTCTGGTATATGAAAAACATGTTTTTCAATGGCAAAAATC